>NW_016814779.1:1494545-1601803 GCF_001698545.2 Rhinopithecus bieti | reverse complement strand
AGGCAGAGCAAAGATCACATGCTTCTGAGGAAACAGGGCAAAGACAAAAAGCAAAGATCATAAGGCAAAGGGCAAAATTAGAATTACTGATGAGGGTCTACGTTCAGCTGCATACGTATTGTCTTGATAAATATCTTAAACAACGGAAAATAGGGTTCGAGAGCAGAGAACTGATCTGACCTCAGATTTACCAGGGTGGGGTTTTTCCTCACCCTAGTGAGCCTGAGGGTACTGCAGGAGACCAGGGTATATTTCAGTCCTTATCTCAACTGCATAAGGCAGACACTTCCAGAGTGACTGTTTATAGACTTCCCCCCAGGAATGCATTCCTTCCCCAGGGTATTAGTTATTAATATTCCTTGCTGGGAAAAGAATTCAGTGATATCTCTCCTACTTGCACATCTGTTTATAGGCTCTTGGCAAGAAGAAAAATATGGCTATATTCTGCCCAACCCTGCAGGCAGTCAGACCTTATGGTTGTCTTCCCTTTTTCCCTGAAAATCGCTGTTATTCTGTTCTTTTTCAAGGTGCACTGATTTCATATTGTTCAAACACACGTTTTACAATCAATTTGTACAACAGCGGTCCTGAGATGATGTACATTCTAAGCTTATGAAGATAATGGATTAAGAGCTTAAAGTAAAGACAGGCATAAGAAATTATAAGAATATTATTTAAGAACTGATAAATGTCCATGAAATCTTCACAATTTATATTCAGAGATTGCAGTAAAGACAGGTGTAAGAAATTATGAAAGTATTAATTTTGAGAACTGATAAATGTCCATGAAATCTTCACAATTTATGTTCCTCTGCCGCGGCTCCAGCTGGTCCCTCCATTCAGGGTCCCTGACTTCCTGCAACAGGGAGAAACCAGAACAGAAAAGCTGAAAATTCCAATAAACAGGGCAACTCTTCTCTTCCAAAGGATTGCAGCTCCTTGCTAGTAGGAGAATGAGACAGGACAAAGAATGAGTTTGATGAGTTGACAGAGTAGGCTTCAGAAGGTCAATAATAACAAACTTCTCCAAGCTAAAGGAGCGTGTTCTAACCCATCGCAAGGAAGCTAAAAACCTTGAAAAAAGGTTAGACAAATGGCTAACTAGAATAAACAGTGTGGAGAAGATCTTAAATGACCTGATGGAGCTGTAAACCATGGCACAAGAACTTCGTGACAAATGCACAAGCTTCAATAGCTGATTCGATCATGTGGAAGAAAGGATATCAGTGATTGAAAATAAAATCAATGAAATAAAGTGAGAAGACAAGATTAGAAAAAAAGAGTGAAAAGAAATGAGCAAATCCTCCAAGAAATATGGTACTATGTGAAAAGACCAAATATACATTTAATTGTTGTACTGGAGAGTGACAAGGATAATGGAACCAAGTTAGAAAACACTCTTCAGGATATTATCCTGGAAAACTTCCCTAACCTAGCAAGGCAGGCCAACATTCAAATTCGAGAAATACAGAGAACACCACAAAGATACTCCTTGAGAACAGCAACACCAAGACATATAATTGTCAGATTCACCAAGGTTGAAATGAAGGAAAAAATGTTAACAGCAACCAGAGAGAAAGGTCAGGTTACCCACAAAGGGAAGCCCATCAGACTAACAGCAGATATCCTGGCAGAAACCCTACAAGCCAGAAGAGAGTGGGGGCCATATTCAACATTCTTAAAGAAAATAATTTTCAAGCCAGAATCTCATATCCAGCCAAATTAAGCTTCATAAGTGAAGGAGAAATAAAATCCTTTACAGACAAGCAAATGCTGAGAGATTTTGTCAACACCAGGCCTGCCTTACAAGAGCTCCTGAAGGAAGCACTAAACATGGAAAGGAACAACACAGTACCAGCCACTGCAAAACATTCCAAATGTTAAAAGTCCATCGACACTATAAAGAAACTGCACCAATTAAAGGGCAAAATAACCAGCTAACATCATAATAATATGATCAAATTCAAACATAGCTATATTAACCTTAAATGTAAATGGGCTAAATGCCCCCATTGAAAGACACAGACTGGCAAATTGGATAAAGAGTCAAGACCCATCAGGGTTCTGTATTCAGGAGACCCATCTCATGTGCAAAGACGCACATAGGCTCAAAATAAAGGAATGGAGGAAGATCTACCAAGCAAATGGAAAACAAAAAACAGCAGGGGTTACAATTCTAGTCTCTGATAAAACAGACTTTAAACCAACAAAGATCAAAAGAGACAAAGATGGCTACTACNTAAGCTTCATAAGTGAAGGAGAAATAAAATCCTTTACAGACAAGCAAATGCTGAGAGATTTTGTCAACACCAGGCCTGCCTTACAAGAGCTCCTGAAGGAAGCACTAAACATGGAAAGGAACAACACAGTACCAGCCACTGCAAAAACATTCCAAATGTTAAAAGTCCATCGACACTATAAAGAAACTGCACCAATTAAAGGGCAAAATAACCAGCTAACATCATAATAATATGATCAAATTCAAACATAGCTATATTAACCTTAAATGTAAATGGGCTAAATGCCCCATTGAAAGACACAGACTGGCAAATTGGATAAAGAGTCAAGACCCATCAGGGTTCTGTATTCAGGAGACCCATCTCATGTGCAAAGACGCACATAGGCTCAAAATAAAGGAATGGAGGAAGATCTACCAAGCAAATGGAAAACAAAAAACAGCAGGGGTTACAATTCTAGTCTCTGATAAAACAGACTTTAAACCAACAAAGATCAAAAGAGACAAAGATGGCTACTACATAATGGTAAAGGGATCAATTCAACAAGAAGACCTAAACATTGTAAATATACATGCACCCAATATAGGAGCACCCAGATTCATAAAACAAGTCCTTAGAGAACTACAAAGAGACTTAGACTCCCACACAATAATAATGGGAGACTTAAACACCCCACTGTCAATATTAGACAGATCAATTAGACAGAATGTTAACAAGGATATCCAGGAGTTGAACTCAGCTCTGGACCAAGTGGACCTAATAGACATCTACAGAACTCTCGACTCAAAATCAACAGAATATACATTCTTCTCAGCACCACATTGCACTTCTAAAATTGACCACATAATTGGAAGGAAAACACTCCTCAACTAATGTAAAAGAGCAGAAATCACAACAAACTGTCTCTCCGACCAAAGTGCCATCAAATTAGAACTCAGGATTAAGCAACTCACTCAAAACCACACAACTACATGGAAACTGAACAATCTGCTTCTGAATGACTACTGGCTAAGTAACAAAATGAAGGCAGAAATAAAGATGTTCTTTGAAACCAAAGAGAACAAAGATACAACGTACCAGAATCTCTGGGACACACTTAGAGCAGTGTGTAGAGGGAAATTTATAGCACTAAATACCCACAAGAGAAAGAGGGAAAGATCTAAAATTGACACCCTAACATCACAATTAAAAGAACTAGAGAAGCAAGAGCAAACAAATTCAAAAGCTAGCAGAAGGCAAGAAATATCTAAGATCAGAGCAGAACTGAAGGAGATACTGACACAAAAACCCCTTCAAAAAATCAATGAATCCATGAGCTGGATTTTTTTGGAAAGATCAACAAAATAGACTGCTAGCAAGATTAATGAAGAAAAGAGAGAAGAATCAAATAGACACAATAAAAAAATGATAAAGGGATATCACCACCAACCCCACAGAAATACAAACTACCATCAGCGAATACTATAAACACCTCTATGCAAATACACTAGAAAATCTAGAGGAAGTGGATAAATCCCTGGACACATATACCATCCCAAGCCTAAACCAGGAAGAAGTTGAATCTCTGAATAGACCAATAACAGGGTCTGAAATTGAGGCCATAATTAATAGCCTACCAACCAAAAAAAGTCCAGGACCAGACAGATTCACAGCTGAATTCTACCAGAGGTACAAAGAACAGCTGGTACCATTCCTTCTGAAACTATTTCAATCAATAGAAAAAGAGAGAATCCTCCCTGACTCATTATACAAGGCTAGCATCATCCTGATTCCAAAGCCTGGTAGAGACACAACAAAAAAAGAGAATTTTAGGCCAATATCCCAGATGAACATTGAGGTGAAAAGCCTCAATAAAATACTGGCAAACCGAATCCAGCAGTACATCTAAAAGCTTATCCACCACAACCAAGTTGGCTTCATCACTGGGATTCAAGTCTGGTTCAACATATGTAAATCAAAAAACGTAATCTATCACATAAACAGAACCAAATACAAAAACCACATGATTATCTCAATAGATGCAGAAAAGGTCTCCAACAAAATCCACCAGCCCTTCATGCTGAAAACTCTCAATAAACTAGGTATTGATGGAATGTGTCTCAAAATAATGAGAGGTATTTATGACAAACCCACGGCCAATATCGTAGTGAATGGGCAAAAACTAGAAGCATTCCCTTTGAAAACTGGCACAAGATAAAGATGCCCTTTCTCACCACTCCTATTCTACATCATGTTGGAGGTTCTGGCTAGGGCAATCAGGCAAAATAAATAAACAAAGATTATTCAATTAGGAAAAGAGGAAGTCAAATTATCTCTGTTTGCAGATGACACGATTATACATTTAGAAAATCCCATAGTCTCAGCCCAAAATCTACTTAAGATGATAAGCAACTTCAGCAAATTCTCAGGATACAAAATCAATGTGTGAAAATCACAAGCATTCCTATACATCAATAATAGACAAACAGAGAGCCAAATCACGAGTGAACTCCCATTCACAATTACTACAAAGAGAATAAAATACCTAGGAATCCAACATACAAGGGATGTGATGGACCTCTTCAAGGAGAACTACAAACTGCTGCTCAATGAAATAAAAGAGGACACAAATAAATGGAAAAACATTCCATGTTCATGGACAGGAAGAATCAATATTGTGAAAATGGCCATACTGCCCAAGGTAATTTATAGATTCAAAGCTATCCCATCAAACTACCACTGACTTTTTTCCCAGAATTGGAAAGAAACTACTTTAAAGTTCATATGGAACCAAAAAAGAGCACGCATATCCAAGACAATCCTAAACAAAAAGAACAAGGTTGGAGGCATCATGCTATCTGACTTCCAACTATACTATAAGGTTACAGTAACCAAAACAGCATGGTTCTGCTACCAAAACAGATATATAAACCAATGGAACAGAACAGAGGCCTCAGAAATAACACCACATATCTATAACCATCTGATCTTTGAGAAACCTGACAAAAACAAGCAATGGGGAAAGGATTCCCCATTTAATAAATGGTGCTGGGAAAACTGGCTAGCCACATGCAGAAAGCTAAAACTGGATCCTTTCCTTACACTATATACAAAAATTAACTCAAGATGGATTAAAGACTTAAATGTAAGACCTGACACCATAAAAACCCTAGAAGAAAACCTAGGCAATACTATTCAGGACAAAGGCCTGGGCAAAGACTTCATGACTAAAACACCAAAAGCAATGGCAACAAAAGTCAAAATAGACAAATGGGATATAATTAAACTAAAGAGCTTCTGCACAGCAAAAGAAACTGTCATCAGCGTGAGCAGGCAACCTACAGAGTGGGAGAAAACTTTTGCAATCTACCCATCTGACAAAGGGCTAATACCCAGAATCTACAAAGATCTTAAACAAATTTATAAGAAAAAAAGAAAACAGCCCCATCAAAAACTGGGCAAAGGATATGAACAGACACTTCTCAAAAAAAGACATTTTTTGCAGCCAATAGACATAGGCAAAATGCTCATCATCACTATCAATCAGAGAAATGCAAATCAAAAACATAATGAGATACCATCTCACACCAGTTAGAATGGTGAACATTAAAAAGTCAGGAAACAACAGATGCTGGCAAGGATGTGGAGAAATAGGAATGCTTTCACACTGTTGGTGGGAGTGTAAATTAGTTCAACCATTGTGGAAGACAGTGTGGCGATTCCTCAAGGATCTAGAACTAGAATTACCATTTGACCCAGCAATCCTCTGACTGGGCATATACCCAAAGGATTATGAAGCATACTACTATAAAGACACCTGCATATGTATGCTTATTGTAGTACTATTCACAATAGTAAAGACTTGGAAACCAACCCAAATGTCCATCAGTGATAGACTGGATTAAGAAAATGTGGCACATATACACCATAGAATACTATGCAACCAGGAAAAAGATGAGTTAATATCCTTTGTAGGGACATGGAAGAAGCTGGAAACCATCATTCTAAGCAAACTATCACAAGGACAGAAAACCAAGCACCACATGCTCTCACTCATAAGTGGGAGTTGAACAATGAGAACACATGGACACAGGGTGGGGAACATCACATATTGGGGCTGGTCGGGGACTGGGGGGCTGAGGGAGGGATAGCATTAGGAGAAATACCTAATGTAAATAATTAGTTGATGGGTGCAGCAAACCACCATGGCACATGTATACCTATGTGACAAACCTGCATATTGTGCACATGTGCCCTAGAACTTAAAGCATAAAAAAAAGGAAATGAAAAAAAATTTAGGATATGGATGAAAAAATAACATAAATAGATAGATTTTTGTAAAACAAAAAGAAAAAAAGAAAAAAGTTCCAAAAACCTATTTGAGGGAGAGATTGAGGCAAACTTCTCTGGTCTTACTAGAGATTTAGACATTCAGGTACAAGAAGCTCAAGAATTCCTGGAAGATTTATTGCAAAAGAACATCACCAAGGAATGCAGACATCAGGCTATCTAAAGTCAACACAAAGGAAAGAATTCTAAGAGCAGTGAAACAAAACATCAAATGACTTATGAAGGAAAACCTATCACAGTAACAGCAGATTTATCAGCAGAAACCTTACAAGCCAGAAGGGATTGGAGTCCTATCTTTAGTCTTCTTAGACAGAATAACTGTTGGCCAATAATTTTGTATTCTGTGAAACTAAAATTTCATAAATGAAGGATAAATAAAGTCTTTCCCAGACAAGCAAATGCTGAGGGAATTTATCATCACTAGACCAATCCAACAAGAATGCTTAAAGGAGTTCTAACCATTGAAACTAAAGGTTGGTATACACCAGCATAAAACACTTGAAAGTATAAAACTCACAGGGCTTATAAAACATTACACAATGGAGAAGATATAGCAATTAGATAACAATCAACATGATGACTGAAACAGTATCTCATGTGTCAATATTAACTTTTAATGTAAATCGTCTAAATGCCCCGTTTAAAAGACATATACTGGTGGAATGGAAAAAAACACAATCTAAATATCTGCTGTCTTCAAGAGCCCCACTTAACTCATAAATATTCTTATAGACCCAAGGTAAAGGGGTGAAAAAATATTCCATGCAAATAGGAAACAAAAGAGAGCAGGAGTGGCTACTATTATATCAGATAAAACAGACTTCAAATCAAAACAGTACAAAAGACAAAGAAGGCCATTATATAATAATAAAGAGACCAATTCAATAAGAAGATACAGCAACACTACGTATATATGCACCTAACAGAGGAGCTCTAAGATTCAAGAGGAACTCTCAAAACTATACAAATACACAAAATTAAACAATTTGCTTCTGAATGATCTTTGGGTCAATGATGAAGTCAAGATGGAAATTTAATTTAAAATCAAATGAATAGCAACAGTGGCATAAATTATCAAAATTTCTGGGATCCAGCAAAAACAGTGCAAAGAAGGAAATTTATAGGATAAATGCTTACATCAAAAAGACAGAACAACTTTACAGCACACCTCAAGAAACTAGAAAAATAAAAACAAACTATCTTCTCAGACTACAGAGGAATACAACTAGAAATCAATTCCAAGATAAGAGCAAAGCTAAATGAAATGGAAACAAACAAACAAACAAATACAAACGATCAATGAATTGAAAAGATAATTAATTCAAATAAGCTCAATTAGAATTGAAAGTGGAAACATTACAACTGCTACCACAGATACAAAAGATCATCTGAGACTAGTATGAACACCTCAATGCATACAAACTAGAAAATCTGGAAGAAATTGATAAATTCCTAGAAATATACATCCTCCCTTCCTTGAATCATAAACAAATAGAAATCCTGAACAGGCCAATACTTAGTGGTGAGACTGAATCAGTAATAAACAAATCTCCCAACAACATAAAAATGCCCAGGACCAGATGGATTCACAGCTGAATTCTATCAGGTATTCAAAGAAGAACTGATGCCAATCTTCTTAAAATGATTCAAAAAGATTGAGAAGGAAGGAATGCTCCCCAATTCATGTGATAAAGCCAGTATCACCTTAATACATAAGCCATGAAAGGGCACAATGACAACACAAATACCTACAGATTAATATTCCTGATGAACAGATAAATGTAGATGTGAAAATCATCGACAAGATGCTGGAAACTGAATCCAACGACACATCAAAAAATATAATTCACCACAATCAAGTGAATTTCTTTCTAAGGATGCAAGAATGATTTAACATATGCAAATCAGTAAATGTGATTTGACACATAAACAAAATTTAAAATAAAAACCATATGATCATTTCAATAGATGAAGAAAAGCACTTGCTAAAATTTTAGCAACCCTTCATAATAAAACCCTAAACAAACTAGACATAGAAAGAACATACCTCAAAATAATAAAGTCATATATGACAAACACATAGCCAAGATCATACTTTATGGGGGAAAACTTTAAAGCATTTCTCCTCAGAACTGGAACTAACAAGGATGCTCAATTTTATGACTTCTTTTCAACATAACACTGGAAGTCCTAGCCAGGGCAATCAGGCAAGGGAAAGAAAGAAGGGACTTCCACATTAGAAAAGGAAGTCAAACAATCTCTCTTTGCTGCTGATAAAATCGTACACTTAGAAAACCCTAAAGACTCCTCCAAAAGACTCCTAGAGTCTATAAATGAATTCAATAAGATCTCAGGTTACAAAATCAACATATGCAAATTAGTAGCACTGCTATGCAGTAATATTCCCCAAGCTGAGAAGCAAATAAAAAACTCAACCCCATTTACAATAGCTGCACACAAAATAAAATACCTAGGAATACATACAACCAAGGAGATAAAAGATATCTACAAGGGGAACTAAAAAACACTGATGAAAGAAATCATAGATGACACAAATAGATGGAAAAAACATCCCATGCTCATGTATAGAATGAATCAATATTGTGAAAATGACCATACCACCCAAAGGAATCTACAGATTAAATGCAATTCCTGTCAAAATGCTAATGTCAATTCTCACAAAATTGGTATAAGCAATATTAAAATTCATATGGAACTAAAAAAATGATCCGAACAGTTGAAGCTGTCCTAAGTAAAAAGAACAAATCTGGAGGCATCATATCACCTGACTTCAAATTATACTACAAGGCTATTGTAGTTTACCAGTACACAAAGGTACTGGTATAAAAGTAGATATGTAGACCAATGGAACTGAAAAAAAACCCTCAGAAACAAAGTCAAATATTTATAATCAATAGTTATTTGGCAAAGCATACAAAACCATATACTAGGTAAAGGACACTCTGTTCAATAAATGGTGCTTGGAAAATTGGACAGTCATATTCAGAAGATTAAAAGTGGTTTTCTCTCTCTCACCACATACAAAAATTAACTCCAGATGGATTAAATATTTGAATGTAAGACCTGAAACTTTAAATATGTAGAAGAAGGCCTAGGAATAAACACTTCTGGACGTTGGCATAGGCAAAGAATTTACAACCAAATGCAACAAACCCCAAAAGCAAATGCAACAAAAGAAAATAAAAGCTTTTGCACAGCAAAAGAAATAATCAACAAAGTAAATAGATAACCTGCAGAATGAAAGAAAATATTTACAAAGTATACATCTAACAAAGGACAAATATCTAGACTCTACAAGGAATTTAAACAAATCAGCAAAGAAAAAAGCTATTGAAATAAAGAAAAAAAATCCAGTTCAACAATAGCAGAATACAATTTCTTTTCAAGTGCATGTGGAATATTTGTTAAGATAGAATATGATACGAATTATTAAACAAATCTCAATACATTGAAAATAATCCAAGTTATACAAAGTATGTTCTCTAATCACACTGGAATTAAATTATTAATTGATAATAGATATCTCAAATAGATCCAAATATTCGGGAACTAAGCAATACAGTTTTTCTAATCTCAGAGGTTAAAAAGAGAAATCAAAATAGAAATTAGAATGTTTTCAACTAAATTAATATGAAAACACAACACATCACTATTTTTTAGAATGCAGTGAAAGCAGTATTGAGAGGGGAATGTATACGCTTAAAATGCCTAATTGGAAAGGAAAAAAAGATTTCAAATAAATGACATCACCCGCCACTTTAGGAAACTAGAAAAAAGAGGACAAAATTAAAACCAAGGTAAGCAGAAGAAAGAAAATAATGAAATCAGATTAGAAACCAATTAGAAAATAACAAAAAAGGAAAATCAACAAAACCAAAAGCATTTCTGTGAGAAGATTAATAAAATTGATAAATTTCTAACCTGGATGATCAAGATGAAAAGAGAAAAGACACAAATTACCAGTATCAGAAACAATTAAATAATATGATATATATTTTAAAAAAATAATAAATATTATGATAAAGTAAACTACAAATGCTCACACAATAAGAAATAACCTAAATAATTGACATCAAAAATTTATTTTTTAAAAAGATTTTCTAAAAAATTAAAGACTTTATTGTTATTATTATCATCATTTTTTAGCAGTTTTAGATTCACAGGAAAATTGAAAGGAAAGTACAGACATTTTCCATATACATCCTGCTCCTACACATGCNAAAAAAATAATAAATATTATGATAAAGTAAACTACAAATGCTCACACAATAAGAAATAACCTAAATAATTGACATCAAAATTTATTTTTTAAAAGATTTTCTAAAAAATTAAAGACTTTATTGTTATTATTATCATCATTTTTTAGCAGTTTTAGATTCACAGGAAAATTGAAAGGAAAGTACAGACATTTTCCATATACATCCTGCTCCTACACATGCAATATCCCCTACCAGGCAGGGACATTTATTACAATTCACAAATCTGCCCTGACACATCATTATCATTCAAAGTCCATAGTTTTCATTGGAGGTGACTCTACATTCTAGCAGTTCAGACAAATTTATAATAACATGTATCCACTATTATCATATCATATAGAGTATGTGTAGAGGATTTCACTGCCCTGAAATCCTCTGTGTTCCACACATTAACCCCTGTCTCTCATCCACCCCCTGGAAGTCACTGATATTTTTACTGTTTCCATAGTTTTCCATATTGAAATTTAATTTTTATTAAGATATTTTTCCACAAAAAAATTCAAGCATAGATAGTTTCAGTGATTAACTGTACCAAACGATTATGAAAGTCATAATACCAATTCCATGCAAACACTTCTGGAAAATTTAAGATATCTGCTGTCATTGCTTCTATTCAACGTTATACTTGATGTTTTATCAATTACCATAAAGCAAGAATTAAAAATGAAAAACGTCTAGGTTGAAGGGCAGGAGCAAAAGTCTTTTAATTTGTAGATAACATGATTATCTGTGTAGAACATCTGATGTAATTGACAAAAGAATCTTCCAGCATTAAAATGTGAGTTGGATGAGTTTTCAGTACACAGGATCAATATGCAAATTCAATTTTATTTCTATAAAGCAATAATGGGGTCAGCATGCAAATTTGATCTCATTTCTATATGCTAACAACAAATAATCACAAATTAAAATGAAAAACAGTATCATTTATAACATCAAAATATGAAAATTTTACAGATTAATTTGATAAAAGATATATAACATCTGTATACTACAACTACAAAATACTGCAGAGAGAAATTTACAAACCTAAATAACTAGAAAGATATATGCATTTACAGATCAGAAGGCTCAACACTGTTAAGATGAGTTTTTTTTACTAATTGATGTTTCAGTGAAATTCTAATCAAAATCCCAGCAGGCATCTGTTTTTTAACAAGGTAATAACATTTAAATGAAAAAAAAAAAAAAGGACCTAGAATAGCTAAAACAACAACTTTAACAACTCCATCAAGTTGGAGGGCTCACACTACCCAATTTCAATACCTATTTTAAATAAAATAATGTGATATTAGCATAAAGAGAAAATAGATCAATGGAATACAATAAAGAGTCCAGAAACAGACCCACACATATATCATTAACTGATTTTTACCAAATTGTTAAGATAATTTAAGAGGAGAATCCAAAATGATAACCTTTTCTACAAATGGTGATGGAAAAATTGGATAGTCATTTGGATAAATGAAACTTTCCCTTTTCCTCAACTGACATACAAATATTAGCTTGAAGTTGGTCATAGACCTTAAAGTAAGAGCTAAGCCTATAAAACAACTAGAAGACAACTAGGAGAACATATTTGTGACCTGGGTTTGATGAGGATTTCTTAAGTACAATGAATAAAGCAAAAGGCTTAAAAGAAAGAATTAATAAATTCGACTTACTGAAAATTAAAACAGTTGCCTTTCAAAAGACATTGTAAAGAATAAAAAAGCAAGACACAGATCGGCAAAATATTTGAAAACATGTATTTATTTTGGATACCCACACTAGACACATCCTTGCAAAAATTTTTAATCATATAAATAAAAACAATAGCCAGAAAGTGAAAACCACCTGAATGGCCACCAACAGGTGAATCCATCAACAAATTGCAGTATACTGTATAACAGAACACTACTTAACAACGAAAAGGAATAAAGTATTCAGACCTAAAACAACATGGATGAATCTCAAGAAAATTGGGCTAAGTTAAAGAAGCTGGACAAAACAGAGTATTTGGATTTAGCTCCATGCACCTCAAACCCTCTCTTGCCCCACTCACAAACTAAACTTATGAACAAAAGAACAAATTCCGGCCAGCTACTAACTCCTATACAATTATACATAACAGATTTTGCCTAGCATTTTAAGGACATAGTCTGAGGACCTAGTGATTGTGTATATAGCCAAGATCAATGTCACACAATAAGCCAACAGAATAAAATATTTCACATATTTGGGTGGGATCATAAAACATATTACCCATGAACCATTCTTGAAAATGTATTTAAAAATCTACTCCAACACATCAAGCCATGCATTAATATTAAAAGTGCTAGAATGGCGAAGGCACAAAGGGACTCCTGGTGAATAAAAATGCAATTGAATACAAGGTTAAATTTCAAATAATTGTAATAAATTTGAATATTTTTAATTTAAAGAAAATATATGTAAAATTAAACATTTATTATCTGTGGGTTGAATTTAAAACTAAATTAGTGTTTTTCAAATTATGTTCTGCAAGAAACTAGTCTCATGAGATGCTTTGTAAAGAAGACTCCGGTGGATACATAATTTTTAGAGGCAATATCTACTCTCTCCTCTCTTGGATATTCATACTGCATATGCAAAGGTTCGGAAGGCTTGCATCAAAGCAACCAGTTTAAATTTGTGTAAAGAGTGTTTTCCAGACTTATTTGACCTTAGAAAATTGTTCTTTAAAACATTAAAATGTTAAGAAAAATATCGAAATGAAACATTTTTGACAAAGACCAGAAAGAAATGATGTGATACTATGATGGAATTTACATGATTAGATTATATGTATTTATATTAATTCTATATTATTAATATGTTATTATGTACAATAATATATATATTATTATATATCTTATTTATGATTATTATAGTTATATTATTATATGAAGTAATATATAATAGATCATATACATTATGATCTTTTCCAGTCTTTTGTCTACAAAGTTTTATTTCAAACGTAAGGTTTCCTAACATTTTAATAAGTATTATCAAGTCTTGGTGAGAGTATCGGAGAAAAGCGTTCTCTTGCTACAGTCAACTTCGGTGCGATGGTACATTGGTATACCCCACGCGCAAGGAGATCCGTAATAGAAAATAAAACTACATATACAGCCCAGCAATCCCCACTGCTGAGGATATTGCCAAAGGTGAAGTAAATCACCTACTAGTAAAGATATTGGGCACTCACATGTTCCTTGAAGCATTATTCACAATAGTCCAAGATATGAAAACAATGTATGGTTCCCTACTAACTAGATGAAGGATAAAGAATATAGTGTGTGTTGTATAAATAAATGTTGTGTGCATGTACACTACATGTGTGCACACACACACAATGGAATTATCTCAGACCTTAAAAAAAAGGGAAGATCGGCCAGTGCGCGGTGGCTCAAGCCTGTAATCCCAAGCACTTGGGAGCAAGATGGGCCCGGATCACGAGGTCAGTGAGATCGAGACGCATCCCTGGCTAACTGGTGATAACCGCCGTCCTCTTACTTAAAAAAAATACAAAAAAACTAGTCCGGGCGAGTGGCCGGGTGCTCTGTAGTCCCAGCTACTCGGGAGGTCCTGAGGCAGGAGAATGGCATAAACCCGGGAGGCAGAGCTTGCAGTGAGCTGGATCCAGCCACTGCACTCGCAGGCCTGGCCGACAGAAGCGAGACTCCGTCTCAAAAAAAAAAAAAAAAAAAAAAAAAAAAAAAAAAAAAAAAAAGGAGAAGATCCTGCCACTTGCCATAGAATGGATGAACCTAGAGCACATTATGCCAAGTAAAATAAGTCAGACACAGAAAGATAAATACTGCATGATCCCACTTATGTGTGGAATCTTAAAAATATCAAATATATACAGACAGAGATAGAGAACAAAACAGTGGTTACCAGGGTTGAGGCGAAGGAGTGACAATGAGGAGATGTAGGTCAAAGGGTAAAAAGTAGCAAATACGTTACTAATATACAACATGAGAGCTATAGTTAATAATAATGTATTGTAGCCAGAAATTTTGTTAAATGAATGGATGATAGCTGCTCTTGTCACAGAGGGAGAAATGAGTAACTAAGTGAAATGATGGATATATTAATTTGTTCCACTACAGTAACCATTATATTATGCATATATGTGTATATATGTGCACATATGTATCTTGTAACATGCTGTATACCTAAAATATGCATAATAAAATTTATTTTTAATAAGGTTAGTAAAAAATAACTGTGCTTAATTAATCATTCTATTTTGGGGCAATTAGCAGTTGTTGTATAGTATTTGATGTTGATATTTAAGTAGATATATGTATGACAAAGGCAAATATGTATATACTCTGCCTCACTAATGTGGGAATACTGATGCATGTATTCACTCATTTATAGTTAATGCTTTGAAGTCCACAAGTCTTATTAGTGAAAATTTTATTAAATCCTCCTTCATATTTCCCCAGGTCCAATTTGTTCAAGAACCTGTCCATTTGCTCATACAACCAAAGTGAGTTGTTGCAGGAGATTCAGCCTATTTCTACACACAAAAAGCAAAGAGGGAGTTGTTATTTGTGATCCCATTGCTGACATGACTTACCTCTATGTCTTACATTGTGTGACAGATGACACTATTTGTCCACTGGCTCAGACATGCCCTTGCTTGTTCACATCCCTTCACATCAACACCAAGATTTCCAGATTTTATACTCAATGTTGTTTCCTATGCCTCAACCACTGATACTGGAAACTGCAGAGTTCTCAGCTTGACCTACACCTGAACCTTAGATCATGAGCCTCGCCTATGATGCAGGTAATTGTATTGTAGGTGGTTATGGTCACCTTGGTGCAAATTGATTGTTTTCTCTTATTTTGAACTTTGGAAAGCAACAATGGGGAAGCTTCAGTCTCCTAAAGCTTTGTGTGCCAACTGGCCACTCAATTGCTAGAGCTGCTTACCACAGTCTTTAGCACATAACTTGGTCAAGGAAAAAGTCTTATGTGTCTTTACTCTAGATCGGGGAGCCTGCCTTCATTATCTTTATATAACTAAAGGATACTACTTGTATTATTCTTTACGAAGTTTCAAATTAATTTTTTTCTCCAGAACTTTTATGAAAAAGCAATTTGTGTCTTTGTTGTAAAAATAAATTTAATTTCAACAGGGAAAGGCTTATGCTTAACTATATGCATGCAATATAAATGGTCACATGTGCATGCACATGTGTGTGCGGCATAGAAAGCAGGATTTTGTTTTCTTACTGTGTTAGTCCACGTTCATACTGCTATAAAGAACTGCCCAAGACTGGGTAATTTATAAAGGAAAGTGGTTTAATTGACTCACAGTTCAGCATGACTGGGGAGGCCTCAGGAAACTTACAATCATAGTAGAAGCTGAAGGGGAAGCAAGGCACCTTCTTCACAAGGCAGGAAGGAGAAGTGCTGAGCAAAGAGGGAAGAGATTCATAAAACCATCAGATCTCGTGAGAACTCACTCACTATCATGAGAACAACATAGGGGAAACTGCCCCATGATCCAATTACCCCCACCTGGTCTCTCCTTGACATGTGGGTATTATGGGGATTATAATTCAAGATAAAATTTGGGTGGAGACAAAAAGTCTCACCATATCACTCGCTTAAGAAGCAATCTAGGGGTAGACAAGCTAACAGTTATTGCACAAAATGCCATCAAGGTTCTAGGCACTTCTCATTCGTCTGCCATTCTCAGTAGATGAAATGTCTGCCATTGTTGCAGCAGTATGTCTGCTGCAGCAGCCTGGAGCATTATGTGCTCATGTCAATCTGTTCAAACATGAAAGGAGAAAGGGGCAGTCCTAGTGGTGAGGAAAGTCTTTTTCCATATTCCTCTTTAGATGGAGGGAGAATCTTTCCCAGAAGTTCTCCAGGAGACCTCCTTAAGACTTCACTGACCAGAGACTTTTCACATGCACCTTTCCTATGTCACATTACCACCCCAGAACTATGTCATATGGCCATCCCAGAAATGTTCAGTATGTCAGATTGTCACCCCAGGACTGTGCCGCATGGTCATCAATATGTCACATTGCCACCCAAGCATTACATCACATGGTCACCCCAAAACTGTGTCACACAACCATGTCAGAAGTGTGTCACTGCCATAGATTTTGTCACATGAAATCTGTGCTCCAGAAATCTGTCCCATGATTTCACATTGCTGCTGCAGGACTCTATCACTTTCTACCCCACAACTGTGTCATAATGCCATCCCATGACTCTGTTAGAGGACCACTCTAAAACTTGGTCACATACTACCTCTAGAAGAAAGAAAGCTGGGAATACTGATAAGTGACAGTTTAGCTTCTCTTGTAGGGAGCAAGCCTGCCTGGAAAAGAAGAAAGGGGGAGAAAATGGCCGACTATTAGGTAGGCAACCAACCCAATGTTGTCTACCACTAAAATGCATGTGGGTGTGTCTATGTGTGTGCGTGTGTATGTTAACAGCAAGAGTTAGAGAAACAAATAGAATTACCTTAAGATTCAGGGAACCTATTGTGTCACAGGTTGAGTTGAATTAGAAAATGGGCAAATTCTGAATCATTATGAGAAGAGAAGAATGAATTTGCTAAAAGAGAAACAAGAGACAATTTATGGAGTAAGACAACAAACAGGTGGCTATAAACTATGTTTTCCGTGTTCCAGTTTCTCTGTACTCAGAGGGACTTCTAGTACCATCAGGAAAGAAGTGGGGTTGTTTCCCACCCCAGTGTAGAACTTCAGGAGTTAATTCTAGGATCTAGTCTGTTGTTTCTAGCAGGGTGACAACTCAATTCCATCAGTTAATCCAGCAGGGAGCACAGCAGATGGATGTGGTATATGCTTATCCACATTATATAGCTATCATTGCTAATGAAGAATGACACAGATTCTTCTTTTTAAAAATTTTTTAAAAATTGGGTTAGGGCTAGAATTTTAGCATACAAATCAGAGAAGGTTATCCAGATCAATCACCATCAGACCAATGTGGAGGGAACTGAGAAATCCAGTTTGTTATCAGAGCAACATCTTGCTAGTTGCTCAAAGGTGACTCTCAGGACACAGTATTTTGCTTGACTGCTGACCTGATGCTGGTCATCAGTGTCCTTAACTTTCTTTTAAAAATCAGGGAGTTTAATTGAAACTGCTAGTCATATTTATCTCTTGTGATGTTTCCTAATTAATTGACCTACCTGGCATTTTGACTTAAGTTAGTTAAATAAAAATTGTGAGTTCTTTAACTCATTTCTCCTTTTTTGTGTTTTTAATGTTTATACAAAAAATCAGGAGTTCTTTGCTGCTGGAGTTGTCTAATCATTGTGAAATAAAACACTTTCAGTTGGCTACACACACAAAATCATGTAGACACATGTTCCAAAGCCTACTAAGAGGGCATGACATGTTTTTCTCAGTTGTGTTAACAAATTCAGGGTATCTTTGACATGGCCACAGGGCTCTCCAAATGTGTATGGAAGGGGCAGTGTTCAAGGAAGAGTAGAAGCTAAGGTGTTGTTGTCTGCAGCATCCCAGGATCCAGTGCTTTTGCAAGCCAGCTGAGCACACTGTCTGAGAAAATTACAGAGCAATGTTCTTGCAAGGAGCAGGGACCAGCCCTCCCTCCTCCCACTGCCTAATTCCAGGCTACAGCCCACTGTGTTCTCCTTCGTTTCTCTTCAATGACAACCTGACTCTCAAAAGTGTCACTAATAAGCCAGTTCTCAATTAGCTGTGGAGGTTTTTCAGGGCTCTTGGCAATGTTCCCATAGCTCCTGGAGGCTGTTGCTGCCTACAAACCAAGGATCATTTCTGTTTTGCACGATTCAAAGGCAAGAGCTGCTGGGAAGGCAACACTCTGGTTTTATTATTCTTTGTTAGCAGGAGAACAGAATACATTGCTTTTAATACTCAAATATGTTATTTGAGAAAAAAAAATGTAAGTCTTTCTGCCTGAACCAGCTCTCTGTTTCTTATTTGTGCAAGTGCATGCACACATCCAGCAGCCCAAGATGTTCTCACAGAAGAGCCCTCAGAAAATCCTGCACAGCAATTTAGAGACTGTAGGGTGTGATAAAGGAGGCTGAAAGTTGAGGGTTTGGAATGAGACTGCAAGTAAGGCAACCACAGGACCTGCCATCTAGCTGTCAATGAAACAGTGACAGCAGGTCCACTCTTGAGGTGACTTTGTATTTCTCTTGAGCTCTAAGTGTGAAGGGCAGTACCATTTGGGCATTTTAACAGGCACAATAGCAGGCAGCCCCAGTCTTCTTCCATGAGCTACATTGTAAATCACTAGTTAGTGTCTGTGCTTAGAATGTGCTTCGGACAAAGCACATTCTCTTTATCCTTGGAAGGTATCAATGCATGGCTGGTTTGGCATCAATGGCCTCTAAATAGTGAATGGAATCTTGTTTGTCCTCAGAGAATATCTCAAGTATTCCTACCAGTAAATATCATGAGTCCTTTTGTATGCTTTCTCATCTCAGGCTTACAGAAGTTGTATGCAATTAATATTACTATCTCTGTTTTACAGATGATTTAGGTCTCATGGCCAAATCACTGGTAGAGCACAGCATAAACCCAAATCCAGTTAACTCTAAATCTCATGCCCTTGCTACTCTATCACTTGTAACTCACGGATTAAGCCATAGAGACCTTGTATCCGAGTTTTAATGAGGAGAAAAAGAGGAAAGACTCTTGGCATCAGTTAGGACCCTTGACAATTTGTACACCAACTTTTTAGGGGTGATACACCAACACTGTAAAGGTGGAATGAATGGCTTTTCTAATATTCTTAGTCTAATTTGACTGAAATGAGAAGTAGACTTTAGAAGTGGAAATACGTAATTCCTTAGCAAGGAACAATTTATATATTGCATGTCATTTATTCAATACTTAATGTGTGCCAAGCATTATGCTAAGGGCCTTTAATGTAGGATTACTAGTAAGTGCTTAATAAATATGTTTAAAGCTTTTGTCTTTGCCCATGATCACTCACACATACGTGGAAAGACTGGCCGCCGCACCTGTGCGTGATACTTTTCTTAAATAACACTTTGCCTGCTTCCAGTTATTTAAATTATTTGTGTGAAGACTGTTGGCAATGTTGAGAGTATAAGTTCCAGGAGGGTGGTAGCTGTTTGTTTGGTTCTCCTTTGAATCCCCAAGGGCATGCAATCTTCCTGATGCATCATAGGCAGTGAGTGAACATTTGTTGACTGGCTGATTTGTTACACTGTGCTAACATACACACATGACGAGGAGTATGTGTTCCGATTCCAGTAGATTTGAGAAGAACCGTTGTTTCATTTGACCAGGAGTAGCTTCAGGGAAAGAAGCATATGACAAGAGGAGGGAGGAGGTTCTCCCTCCTTGCCTGCTTGCTGGTTGACTGATTTTCTACTAGCTTCATCTTGGGAATAGAGAGTAGAATTCAATACACCTTTTAAAACATGAATAATTTTGCCTTGCTCTAGTGTCTCCTATAGAAAATTGGAAATAAAATTATGGGACTAAAAGAGATAAAAAATGGTAGTTTTCCCCTTTCTTGCAATCTTACATATTACACCTCCATTTTCTATTCCTGCCATACCAAGTTCACTTTCTGCTCCCTACTGAGCAGCATGTTATAGAGATACAGAAGAAATTAGCAAATGAGGCAAAAAATAAAATCTACTTCTGGACCTTTAGCATGCCCTGCTTTTCTTAGTCCATGCTCCTTTCACCCTTTTGTCTCATGCTGTCATTGGCAGAACTGAATGAGAAAACAGTAAAGGAGGAACTTAATCATTTACTTGCTCAACAATGAGGAGGCATATATTCTAGACAAGGCACTGTGACCACCAAGGTATCCGACTTTAGTAGAGGGTATTGGATACAGACATAAATATTGTGATGCCAGCCTGAATCTGAAACTATGAAAGTATTCTAAAGATGATGATTATGATGATGACAATGAGAGTAAAAAAGAGATGCAGAGAATGTCTACTTGTAGAGATTAGAAGATTTTTCATAGAGGAAGCAGGTAACATTTAAACCAGGCTTTGAAGGATTGGCATAATTTTTACAGTAATTCTGTTGAGGAAGAGGACTATTTCATAAGAATGAAAAATCTAATTTGTTGATCTTGAGGAATTCAAAGAAGTGAGTGTTGTTAAAAGTAAGAATCAAGGGGATCAGCGTAAGGTAATGCCATCCATCTACCTAGGAGTTTCCGAGTAGGGCCTTTGATGCCTGGTTGAGGAGCTGGCTGGTGAATCCAGCTGATGTACATGATTGGGGTGGTGAGTAGGGCAGCATGGAGCAGGGAGAGACTCACATGTGGGAGATCGAGCACTAGATTTCTCTTATGGTTGTTTACCTATTAGGAACATACCAGTAGATGTGAAAGAAAGTGAGAAAGATTTTTTAAAATTAGGGAATTTTAATGCATGCAGAGGTGACAAGGGAGCAGAGAAGAGTGGGGAGCACATGTGATAAGTTTATGCAGAAGCTTGTCTTCCCACCTGGACTATAAGCTCTCATTACTTTCCTCTGCTGCTCCTGCTGCTCCCTTCTGAGTGTGTGCTGAGTGGCAGGTTGTAGGGACAGGGAATGCATGTCCATGGTCCCCGCAGTATGCGGGGCCAGGGAGGGTAAATCCCTGTGTGACAAAAACCAGGGTGAGAGAGTACAAGTGGTGTCAAAAACCTCTCTCACGTGGCAGGGTCAACACAGGAAAAACTGCATTATGTCCAAATAAAAAATGGAATGTGCCTCATAAAAATTAAACAAATATGACTGTTAGGGTAACAATACTCATTTGGGACTGAATTTTGCTTTTGTTTTAGAGACAGAGTCTCACTCTGTCACCCAGGCTGGAGTGCAATGGTGCAATCTCGGCTCACTGCCACCTCTGCCTCCCAGGTTCAAGTGATTCTACTGCCTCAGCCTCCCGAGTAGCTGGGATTGATTACAGGCTAGTGCCACCATGCTCAGCTAATTTTTTGTATTTTTGGTAGAGATGGGGTTTTGTCGTGTTAGCCAGGATGGTCTCAATCTCCTGACCTCGTGATCTGCCTGCCTTGGCCTCCCATAGTGCTGGGATTACAGGCGTCAGGGACCGAAATTTTAAAAATCCATTATTTTATATTTAAGCCACTCATCTCAGGAACATAAACTAGTTAATTACATCTCTTCACAATTAGCTAGGCCTGCATTACATTTCAATTACCTAGTGATTGTTTTCCACCTCTCTTTTTTACATAATGAACATTTTTGTCAGGTACATAATTATATTAGACTGAGTTATTAAGGGAAATTGCCAAATTTTCTTCAAACAAGTAACTTCAACATTGATCATGTTTTTATCTGGAATGCAGCTGGTGTGCTGGAAGAGCACATTATTCCCATATTTTTGGGGGGAAGTCAAGATTTTATTAATAGGTTAGAAAATCTTGGGTTCATGCAATTCCTTTCTCTAAGGAACAGCCCTTTGTAGACTTTATGAATCCTTACACCATCTCTGTGAGGACTGTGTAGACAAAGGTTTTCTATGTTTACAGGTAAAACAGTTGAGGCACTGTGTGATTCAGGGTATAGTTTCACAAAAATAAAATCAATTTCTCAATGCAACTTGAGATTTGTATGGCTGTATTTCTCACTTATGTCGAAGCCCATTGCCCTAGGAACAGGAACAGGCATGAAGAATGTTCACACTGAATTGGCTATGTAATTCTCCAGAGCAAGTGAATTTTCAATTCCCTAACGACTTGCAGCAGAATGGGAAGCTGGCATGGACTTGCTTTGAGCATCCATCTCTCACTGCTCTCTGCCACCTGTGTGCCCTCTGTGTTGCCTTCCACGTGTCCCTCTCCTAGGATTTCTTTCACTGCCAGAAGAGTCTCTTTACCTCCTCTCCTACCTACATTCCATCTGCAAATAGAAACAAATGCAGTGAGCACAGGAAGTTTAATTTATTAAATTTAACTACTTCTGTTGGAGGCCTGACTACTTGAAGGTTTTTAAAAAGAAACTAAACAGAGGTAAATTGTTACCAAAACCCATTCAATTTAAGTATAGTCAAGGTTTGATGCCCTAGACTCATAAGGATTCTGAAAATATCCCTTCGAGTATTTGTGTTCAGTTACTGCCTCAGTGACGACAGTGTTCTGTTTGTATATAAAGTGAGGTTGAATTAATACTGGTTCCTGGGGCACCTCATCAAGTACTCAAAATGTCACTGTTTTTTTTTTTTACCATTTATTCTATAGCTCACCAGCCAATTTTCCAACCAACTCAAATACACTGAATAAAGTCTTAAGTGTTATTTTATGAGATGGTTACCTGCTCACCAAATTTGCAACTCATCTTGTACTTTCTTTTATTATTTCAACTTTTATTTTAGATGTAGGGGTACATGTATAGATTTGTTATATGGGATGCTGAAGTTTGGAATATGGATCCTGTCACCCAGATAGTGAGCATAGTATCTGATAGGTAGTTTTTAAACTCACCATGCCTCCCCACCCTCTAGTAGTCCACAGTGTCTGTTATTCCCATGTTTATTTCCTTATGTGCTCAATTTTTAGCTCTCACTTATAAGGGAAACATGCAGTATTTGTTTTCCTGTTCCAGTATTAATTTGCTTAGGATTATGGCCTCCAATTCTATCCATGTTGCTGCAAAGAACGTAATTTCATTCTTTTTATGGCTGAGTAGTATTCCATGGTGTACATGTACCACATTTTCTTTATCCAATATACCATTGATATGCCCTGGCTTGATTCTATGTCTTTGCTATTGTGAATGGTGCAGCGGTGAACATATGAGTGCATGTGACTTTTTTGTAGAAATATTTATTTATTTTGGGGTATATACCCAGTAATGGGATTGCTGTGTGAAATGGTAGCTCTGTTTTAAATTCTCTGAGAAATCTCCAGACTGCTTTCCACCATGGCTGAACTAATTTACATCCTCACCAACAGTGCATTAGCATTCCCTTTTCTCTGCAGCCTGACCAGCATCTGTTGTTTTTTGACTTTTTAATCATAGCCATTCTGACTAATGTGAGAAGGTATCTCACTGTGGTTTTAATTTGCATTTCTCTGATGATTAGTGAAACTGAGCATTTCTTCATATGTTTGCTGGCCAATTATATGTCTTCTTTCGAGAAGTGGCTGTTCATATCCTTCACCCAAGGGGGTGGTTTGTTTTCTGCTTTGACAAGGCTGATAAAAACAAACAACAGGGAAAGGACTCTATTCTTTTATGTTTTTTTAAAAAAGCAATTAAGTGAGTTGACTACAAATCTTTACTCAGAAATGTTTGAAACTGTCATACTTAAAATATGGTAAAAGTGATTAATACCTTATTTTTATATTTTATATGAAAAGTCTGCTTTATTTGAGATGAGAATTGACTTTGGTTGTCTATATTATTCAGAAAACAACATTTCTTATATAGTTTTGATGAATTACAACAGAATTCCTCTGATTTTATGATGATTGTTCTCAAATTTTTATAGTATATATTCAAGGTGTACATGTGCTGTTCTAATACACATATACACAGTGAAATGATCACTATGGTTAGGCAAATTAACCTATCCATCACCTTACATAGTTACCTTTTTTTGGTGATGAAAGCACCCAAAATTTACTCTTTTAGCAAACTTCCAGTGTACAATATAATGATCTATAGTCCTCATGCTCTCTGTTAGATCTCTAGACTTAATCATCTCACATAACTACAAATTTGTACCCTTTGATCTGCATCTCTCCATTTCCTCCTCCTTCCCCCCATGTCCTTGGCCCTGGTAACCACTGTTCTACTATCTGTTTCTGAGTATTCAACCTTTCTTTAAATTCCACATATAAGTGAGATCACGTGGTTTTTTCTTTCTGTGCCTGGCTTATTTCAGCTAGCATAATGTCCTCCAGGTTTATCTATGTTGTTGCAAATGGCAATATATACTTTTTAAAGATGATTTTTTTTATTGTGCATATATACCACAAATTAGTTTATTTTATTTTGAAATGGAGTTTCACTCTTGTTGGCCAGGCTGGAGTGCAATGGCGTGATCTCGACTCACGGCAACCTCCGCCTCCCGTATACCACAACTTCTTTATCCATTTATGGACAAACACTTAGGCTGATTCCGTATCTTGGCTATTGTAAACAGTGCTGCAATGAAAATGGGTGTGCAGATATCTCTTCCACATACTGATTTCATTTCCTTTGGATATCTACCCAGCAGAGGGACTACTTGGCAGTTTTATTTTTAATTTTTGAGGAACCTCCATATTGTTTTCTCTCATGGCTGTACCAATTTCCATTTTCACCAACAGTGTACAAGTGGTCTCTTTTCTACACACCCTCATTTCCCTCACGGTTTCAAACATCTATTTGCTTCACTTTTAATGTTCATTTAATTATACAACACTTTAGAACTATAATTTTAAAATGTTAATCATTTGGAAAGTGTTGTCTATCTCTCTCATCTTCAAATATCCTCAACCCAGTAGATATCACCTTAATTCTTTCCTATTTGTGTTATATTTCCTTACTAGTTGCAGGTCTGAAGAAGCTTTATCAGTCCCTTCCCTTATTCCTCATTTGTATTTGCAGTCTTCAATCCTCTCTCTCTGTGTAATATATTTAAATTTTTCTTTCTCTTTATAGACTACCTTCTCATTCAGTTTTTCACCCCCTACAACCTTCGCCAATTTGTTTTACTTGATTATCTTGTCACCATGTTCTTACCTCCTAACCCTCTTCTTTGTAAAGCAATTATATGTTAGATGACCCATGGAAAGCTCAATTTAATTCTCTCTTTTTTTCCTACTATAAGATTAGCTTTAAGAGATGATTTTTTAAAAGGTATCTCATTTAAAAAATGAGATCACAGCTCTTAAACTCAGTGTTAAAACCATTGGTGGGATGTGACAAGTTGAGTGTTCTATTAGTGGATTTTCTACTTGAGATGGTTAACTTGCCATAATTTGTGAATAATTTACTCTTTTCTAGAGAAAAATAGACTTAAATGATTTTCCACAATAATGTCATTGCTACATTCTGATTCATCCTGGAATTGTGGTTACCACATGGAGAATTGCACAAAATCCTGGGTATACTCAAGAGCTTCTTCCTCGTTCTTTCCCACCTCTATTTCTGCTCCTCATAGAAACAAACATTTGAAAGTCAGTTGTCACCATACAGTGGAAAGAAAAGAAGTCACTATTTTCTCTTTTGTACTTTCCTATATTAAATATCATCTTCAGTTTATTGATAGCATTATTCTCTACTCGGTGAAAGTCTCTATCAATAAGTATGTAAGTATCAGTTTATGCTATAGGCCTAGTTAGGATTCTTTGATTCTCAGTGGCAAAAGCTAACTTAGTCAAAAACCACTCGGTCTTACAGGATTGATGGGAAGCTGGAGACCCAATCTTGGATATAGGCAGATCTCAAGCACCCCTGAAGGCTGGGTGGCAGAAACCATAATGACCCTCTCTTGTAGGAGCAGCCTGACCTTGGAAAAACCTGATGTGAGCTGAGACCTGGGTGACCTGGTTCCTCTACTAGGGATTTGGATTCTGTAGAAAGACTTTTCTATTGACTTACCTTGAATCATGAACTTAGCTAGAGATGGCCAGCTTTCCCCATTTAGTCCTACTAAATTATACCCAATGGAAGGAGGTGATATTATTAGGAAGGAAAAAATTAATGCTGAGTGGTCAAAAAACAAACACCACTGGACTAAGTATTTCCAAACAGAAACCTCATTCTGATTTGGGGAAACCTACTTTGTAATCTTACATTTGGACATTCAGAATTATTCTGTATGGTGGCATTGTGATTCAGCAAAGTCTTGAAATCTAAACAACAATAATAATGGGAGCGGCTGAAGAGTTTCAGTAGAAAGGAGAGGCACAAGTGTCTGGTTGCCATTCTCACAGAGATCTCTGTGGGCCTTGGGTAGGCATACGTGGGGAGGACTGTGCTGTTTTTTTTTAACGTGTCTTGAATTCTATGGAGCTGCACTTAGCAAGGTAATGTTATGTTCAAAGTCTCTATATTCTTTGATCTTCAGGTTGGTGCAGGCTTAGGTGATGGCACAGGGAATGTAGTTTATTGCAGAAGGCAATCTGCTTGCTTTCGATGGTATTGATTACTCAGAAGGTGTGGAGTTAGAAACAGCTTCCCATGATGAAAAAGTGCTAGTGAATTCTAAGAGCTGGATCTGGGATGACAACATTACATTAAAAAGTTCTGCCCCTTGTTTTAAACCATAAAGAAGATCCAGACAGTTCAAAATATACTGATAAAATTTTGATTCTAAGCTACATTTTTCTCATATTTAATACAAAGTAAATAATTTACTCAATAAATATTTATTAAGACATTGCCATGCTCATTTTACTTCCTTTTCTTTGTTCACCTGGATTTTATCAAAGTGCAGGTGAAAAAAAATCAAATAGAAAAAATATTTAGAGATAATAACATCCTTTGTTATTATATTCTTTGTTATTATCTCTAGTAGAGGAAATGGTATATTCCTTTCTAATGCTAGACCTGCTGCTTAGAGACAACAACTTTTACCTTCGTTAGTTGGTTCTAATTCCTCTGGTTGTTACTTTCACAATTTTAATAAATATGCTTATGTTGCTGTTTCTTGTTGAGCAATTTAGATTTCTTGATCTGATAAATGAGTATTTGCCTCATTATACCATTATACCACCACCCCTTTCTGCATTCTCCTAAACAGTTAAACAGGAGTTTTCAGATTCTTTATTGATTGCTTTATAACTTCCAGTAATTTAATAACACTGTTACTGCTTCCATCAAATTATCTTAGATTCTCCTGAAGCCCACTGTGTAGGCTGATGACATTACTGGCTCTACTATTTCCTTCAGCTCTTCCCATCTTTCCTACATGTAGACTTCTGTCATCTGAAATTTTATTTTCATATTATCAAGGTTGAAAATATCCGCACTGAAGTGTTCTAATCACTGCCTATAGTTTATTTCTAATAGAATTAATTTAAAAAGTTTGTATTATTTAACTATTTCAGACTGTGGAATTTAATTACTTCTAGAAAAGGTACTTTACACTTGTTTTCTAGAGTATCTAATTTCCCATTTTATTTCTTATACTATTTAGCTTATCATAGCCTATATTTTCAATTCTGTATTTCAGACAGGTATTCTACTGACTTACCTTCCCCCCGACTTTGTTCCTCTCATAGGTTCCCCTCACCCTTTCTGTGGTCAATATTTGCTTTCCCGGTGCCAATATTTCTTGGATTCTAAATCCTCTTTAGTCTTGGTCATTCCATTGTTGCACTTTGCCCCTCCTTAAGTAACTTCTTAGGAAAAAGTGTTTGTAATTCAAAATATTTGAGTCTGTGCATGTTTGAAAATGTCCTTATTCTTTCCTCCCACCTGAGAAGGAGCAGATGCTGTCAGCTGAAGGCAGGCGTGGTACTACTACTGATGCTTCCTATTTAACATGAACAATTTCATGGAACATCAACATCAGACAAGACAACTTTGTGGCCGGGTGTGGTGGCTCATGCCTGTAATCCCAAAACTTTGGGAGACTGAGGTGGGTGGGTCACCTGAGGTCAGGAGTTCAAGACCAGCTGGCTGACATGGTGAAACCCCATCTCTACTAAAAATAAAAAACTAGCCAGGCATGGTGGTGCATGCCTGTAATCCCAGTTATTTTGGAGGCTGAAGCAGGAGAGTCTCTTGAACCTGGAGGGAGGAGGTTGCAGTGAGCCGATTGTGCCGCTGCACTCCAGGCTGTTGACAGAGTGAGACAAATAAAAGCAGGGTAACCATAATTGTGTCTGAGCACAGAAAATAGCAAATCACAAAGACATCCAACATCTTCTTTCTTAGGTAGCATGAATGACTGCCACTTCCATACCAATTAAGCTTTAGACCTGCCTCTTCCATTTCTTCTGAATCTTAGATAAAAATTCTTCTTACTCCTAGATTTCTCCTGACTCCTAGATGAAAATTATTAATATACCTAATCATAGGATTATTCCTACCTCCTGACAGCAGCCAAACCCATACTTCCTTGAAATTCATTCAAAATAATTCAGCACAAGCCTAAACTGTATAACAAGAATTCTCCTAACATCCTCTTGCAGAGTCGCCCGTAGCTCCACGTGGACTGAGGTCTTCCTTGCTGCAGAATATATCAATTAACCCAATCCTGTTCAACTTCAGGTATGTCCCAGGTGATTGATTGGTGGACATTTATATATCTTATTGATAATTTAGCAGATATAGAATCCTAGGTTAAAAACCTCATTGTCTCAAAACTTTGAAAGTATTGTTCTGCTGTCTGCTAGCCTGAATCTTTCTCATATGAAATCGTATGCCAGTCTGGTTTTTGATCAATGATGTATGTTCAATGTGCTTGAAAGTTTGAGGGAAGAAGCATAGCATTAGGTAATATTTACTGAGTACATGACAGGCATTAAACAATGCATTCTTCACACTTTACTGTATTTAATCCTCACAAAAGCCAAATGAGAGAGCTACTACCTGAGATTTATATAAATGAAGTAAGTGGCTCAAGGTCACACAGCTAGTTGGTGGCAGAGCTGGACTTCAGCCAAGACCTGTTCTACTCTTAATCCCTGGCGTCACACAATTATGCTAATGACACTTCAGGATTGTCTCATGAGCATTCTGGCATATAGACTTACTTAGTGGAGAAGCTAAAACTACTGATTAAAATCAGGATTTGAGATTACATATGGGTTTCATTGGCAGGCAATTCCCAATTTACAAATGGGCTGTTTTAAAATTTCCTCGTGTTTAGCCAAATGTAATCCAACCTTAGCAAAAAGAAGCCAGCAGTAAATCTAGAGAGAGTAGAATATGATGAACTTCTCTCCACAAAAGAAGGTTGGAATAATTTGAAACACTGACATTCCTGACTAGAATGCTGGACCACAAGAGAAATTTGCATTATAAAAACCTAGAAATTTCATTTTGAATGAGCTAAGAACCTTTGTATGTTTTTTTTTTTAATTTTGCATTTGAAATGCAAATATTTGGTTATAACAAGTGAGAATGCAAAATTATTAAATAAATCAAAGTTGATCGTTTACAATTAAAATACAAGAGGACCATGTAAATCAAAGTGGAGCTGGTAATGGATACTTGCCAAAACTTGAGCTTTGATGGTGAAATCTCTGCATTTGAACCTCTCATCAGGGTTTCAGTCATCTATTGGATCAAGCAAAGTCTGAAAAACTAAACTCTCATCAAAGTCCCAGAAACCTTAATTTATTTCTCTTTTCACTCCAAGTCCTTGGGTGGACTCTAGTTTTCTGTGCATCAATGAAGAAAACAAACAGCCACTAAAAAGAGACACAAGCAACTTGAGTCAGCTTTGATGAAACCACGTTTATGCCATTTTTCGCCATAAGAAGGCTCCACAGCATACAGAGTTTGAAAGTGCAATGACTTTTTAGCAGAAGTGACCAGTGCTATATTGGACTTTAGGGTAGCCACACAAAAAGACATAGGGTTTGGAATATAAGCTCTGGTATAAAAAACATAAACTACTACTTTTCTTAGAGCAACTCATCTCTTAGAGGGTGATTCCTTCAAAAATTGTAGGCCAACTATATCTTCTCATTACCTCCTATCTCTAAAAGGTTCCTTTCAATAGTTGGTTATGATAGCTCTTGGTTTCCGGAGTGAGATACCGTTGCAGAAAATTGTGTGTTTATATGTGGCAAGTGCATGTGTGTGTGTGTGTGTGTGTTGATGTGGATGCAGAGAAAGAGAGAAAGAGGCTGATTAATTTCCAGAGTGCCTGTTCCTTTTTCACAGTTGGCTAGTAACTGTAGTGTGTGTTCCGTGAGTGGAGGTGATGGTGTGGGTAAGATTGGGGTGTCTTTGTGAGTGAGCATTGATTTGCTAAGTTCCCTAGTGGTTGAGGAAGCTCAGGTTCAGTGCTAATGCAACTGGCAACTTCTGCTAATCCTCAACTGAGTGCACATACTCATTAAGAGAACAAAGGTACAAATTCCTGCTACCATCACAGGCAGATCAATCAACCCTGTTTTATATAACACACACTTTCCTAGGGATACAAAGTTCCTGAAGAAGTCAAGAAAAAGGAGAGAGCAAGCAGCCTGTGAATCCCACACCATTCTGTTCTGTAGGAGGAAAATTCACAAGGATTATTCTTCCCCCAGGAAGAAAAAAAAAAAGCATAATTATCATTTTCACTGGTTTCTTTGGGTCTCTGCATTACCAGGTTTGATTTTGCTCTTCTATTGGCATCTTGGGATTTAGAAGAAAGAAAACATGGTTTCCTTGAGAGTCAAATCTCTGGATATTTCTAATGCATTACAGCTCAATTTTACTAGCAGTTTCTAAAGCAATATGATCAGAACCGAGTATATTTAGATCAGCTGGGCCAGTCATCCCCTCCAGCAATGTGGTGGTGGGAGCTGGGGAGAGGCAGGAGTGAAAGGAAGGAACTGGAATGCATTGCAGGGAGAGGAAAATCCTGTTTAGTTTCTCCTGGTGAAAATGCTAAAATGCCAGAAGGGCAATGAACACATCACACATAGAACCACATATCTTGCTATTGACTAAAGTTCAGACTTCTACTTTTATTTGCCATTATCAACATGATTGACCAAAATCAAGACCAAAAAAGCCAACAAACAAAATAGATAGAATGGCCAATGCTCCCTTCTCTCAAACAACACGTAAATCTTTTTGCAAAATTAAGTGATAATTATTATTGCACCGAATAGAATTGTAGGCTAAAATATCTCCCCCTGGACATTTGTGACTGTTGTTGATATAGTCAAGGTGAAAAAGCAGTTACTTCATGATGTCCCATGCAGCAATATCACTGCTAGTAAAAGATGGTGCTTTTGGTCAACTCTTTTGTGAACTACTATTACTCATTTGTTTAAAGGTTCCTGGGAAAATTTCTTAGACTCACCTTGCTTCAGTGGCCTTCAATTTCTGTGAAAAGATGCTACCAATAATCATACCATCATTGTCTTTATATAATTTTCCTTTTTAATGTAAATGATTTGTTCAGTAAATTCTACTAGTAGTAAAGTAGCAAGGTGTCTGATAATAGGTGTAGGAAAATCAGCTCTTAATAGATCATTTCTGTGTTCAAATGCCAGCTTAATCACCAATAACTGAGCATGATTTTCACTTATATATTGATAAAATGGAGATACTAATAATATATACCTGATGGTGTTATTGTAAGAATTTGCTAAGGTTATATAACATGGTTAAACTGTATCTGACATAGATTAAGTGCCAAATAAATGAACTGAGATTCTCCCCTTAATCTAGGTGAGTGAGCTTGAAATACAATAGATAGAATAGTTGTGTATTAGTCCATTTTCATGCTGCTGAGACTGGTAAGGAAAAGAGGTTTAATTGGACTTATAGTACCAAATGTATGGGGAGGCCCCAGAATCATGGCGGGTGGTGAAAGGCACTTCTTACATGGTGGCAGCAAGAGAAAGTGAGGAAGAAGCAAAAGTAGGAGCCATTGATAAACCCATCAGATCTCGTGAGACTTATTCACTATCATGTGAATAGCATGGGAAAGACTGGCCCCCATGATTCAATTACTTCCTGCTGGGTACCTCCCACAACATGTGGGAATTCTGGAAGAGACAATTCAAATTGAGATTTGGGTGGGGACACAGCCAAATTATATCAAGTTGAGATCCCAATTTGGGCTTAAGTAGATTCAGATTTTTATTAATTCTCAGTCAGCCATGTTACAACCTGCAGTGGAACATTAATAAATGTAGCAGATACCAGTGGGTAATTAACTATGGAGGCTCCTGAAAGTGAACCATATTCTCCTAACACCTATATTCACATCTTTCCTAAACCTTAAGTTTAAAACAGAGTGCCCTAACCTTCCTGCTACAAACTGAAGTTCTTCTTTCAGAGAATATGGTATTATTAGGAAAATCAAATTATCTCAAGCTCTTGTCATATTTAAAATATGTTTGACTTTTATTGATTGCTAGAAGAACAACAATAGCAACAACACCCACATTTGTACAAGGGGGTTGAAAATGCTTTTGTGAACTATCTCTCAGATTTGAAAACCTCTGATAATGCTTCTACAAGGCACCACTGAGATACCTCAATGGCTATGAACAAAATTCTTCCCATTTTATTTTCTTCCCAGTATCTTGAATATTTAACAGAAAGGGTTCAGGTTTTCTAACTCCTATCACCTCAGATAGCCTGAGGTGATTTCATGACTAGGTAGGGAGCTTTTTGAAGGGCAGCCACACGATAGGAACCTATTAAATATTTGTAGAATTTATAAAGCTTCTTGAACCTTCAAATGCCTCCATACCAGAAAATGTCCATATTTCCAGTGATTTATGACATATTATCCTATTGAAATTGCCCTTCTTGCCATCTAATCATTTGCTATAAAATATTATTCCCTTCTGCAAGCAAATCCCTGGCAGTATGCTTCCATAAAACTTAGAGGATTCAGACATAAAGGATAATTTAAAACCACTGGTAACATAATTCTCTACAAATCACTGGAAGTCTGGGGTCCTGCCTCAGTGGTTAGAATTCACTGGAACTGGACAAGATGAAAGTATATTTGCAAGTAACACAAAACCTCTAAACATCATTGCAGAGTGTCTTTTCTCTTTTATAGATGCTGCTACAATCTAAGCATAACAATATGAGTGCCTCCTTGCTACTGAGTGAAACCTGTAAGAGAAAATTGGATTTCATTGAAATATGAGGTGTTCCAAACTCTCATTGCCTCTGTATCACTTTAAGAACAGCTACCTCACTGCTCAGAGATACATTAATATCCTTCCGCTGTCAGTTCTTTGGGGTTACAACTAAGCCAATAATGAAAATCACTGGAAGTTGTGAGTAACAGGCGATCTTTGTCATAAATGCCAAAAAATTATTATGAGAAAAAGTTACATTTCATCAGCATTTTCAAATGTTGTTTCTTTTATATTTTCTCCTCGAAGTAAAATAATTTCACCTCCATGGTAAGTTCTGTACTTTCTTGGCACAGGCTAAAACATGGAGTTGAGCCAAAAGTTTGCAAAATCCAGAAACTTTGTACCTAGGAAGGTAGCATTCAAGTGATCTAACATTAGCAATGTTATAGAATAAGAAATTATGACTTTGTGACTTTTGGAGTTTACACTGCTTTGTCACATTTCAAGTAGTGACAGCTTTTGAAATATGCCCAGAATCTTGATGTTTACTTTCCATGAATAAATTTTTGCCACATATAAAGACTGTTCCTCTTTTTCAAAATCCTCGGTTGTCCCTGACATTAGTGTAGCCTTTTCTTGTTTCCTTTAGTTGTTACCTTCTCATCTCCTGCATTTTATTTGCACTAAATGAATTCAAGAGAAGAAAGTGATAGAAAATGAATACAGCTTTATATAGTCTTTGACAATGTTAAGATTATTTATTTAAATATGTGAAGTCAGCAGTCTTCCCATTGTAATACTGACCCTTTTGCTCGTGTGTTTCTACGTTAAGACAGTCCAACAAATAGTAATTTACATTTACCAAGCCTCATGTCACTCCTCCTGAAAAGTGCTGAAGAAGTAAGTTATTTATAATACCGGTCTAGGAAACTGTGTGATTGTGTGTAAATGAGAATGTGTGTGTGTGTATGTGTGCAAGCACAAAGTCACATGGCAACTTGCTTGAAGGAGTACTTGTTCCCTTAACACAAAGTAAGCATAACCAAGTTCTTTTGATATAGCAAAAAATGACATTCTCCTTTACTTTCTGAAGGAAATAGTGAACAACTCAAAAAGAGTTTACGTACTTTGCATTTGATTTCAAAAACAAACAATGAAAATACAACCTTTAATCACTCCAAATTGTGTTGGACTTATTAATTGTATATAAGCAGAGATTTCTAAAATATACATACAAAGCAGAAACGTTTTATTAGTTGTATTCATATTGTTCGTCACAGTTAAGACCTGTCGAAAGAGCATGTATTATGCAGAGTAAACTGCTTACTATTTGTTTCTTTTTTCTTTTTACTATCAGATGAATCAATTTTGCATCTTTTAGCTGGAGAGCTGAAGGTCATCTTACATTCCAGTAAGAGTTGTTGATTGTTTCTTCATAAGATTTTTTTCACATATGTTCTTCTCTTCTTATTTCTATTGCATCATTATTGTCTAATTTTTCAATGCTTCATTCCACAACTGTTTCATAACCTCCTATCTGATCTCTGTGACTCCATTCCTTTCTCCAGTCTGTCCTTTGAAGTTATGGCCATATGCATTTTCCTGAAAGACTGAATCCATTATAGCATGCCTTTCAAACAAAAGAAAAGAACAACAAGCAAATCTCTTCAATGACTCTTCATGGGTGCAGGATAAAGTTCAGACTTTTCCAAAGTTCTGTGCTGTTACTATTTGTTTGTAAGTAGGGCTGGTGTAAATATTTATCAGTAAGTAGTAGGAGCAATTTGATGTGAACTATGACTAATAAGGCCAATTAGGATTTGTAAGTAAGGTACGTTTATGTAACCAGAACTGCATATAACTCGATATAAGATAGACACAAATATAAATACTAGAACTTCCAGTTACTAGCTGTGTGACATAACTTCTTTGGATTGCAGTTTCCTCATCTGTAGAATGGGAATAATAATACTTAGTCACCAGGATGTTGCACATATATGTGGTTGTAGGACTGAGGTTCCTGTCTTCTTGCTGGTCATTGGTCAGAGGTTGCCCTAAGCTCCTAAGATTTGTCCTCAGATGCCACACAGTGGCCTTCTCAAAATGTGGCTGCTTATGTCTTCAAAGCCCTTAGGAAGCTCTCTCTAGCCTGCTTTGCATGAGTCTTGGTGTAATGTAACAATCACACAGTGACTTTCCCATCACATTTACAGATTCTGCCCACACTCAAGGTGGGGGATTATTAGGGGGTGTATACCAAGAGTGGGATTATTAAGGGAGGAGAATCATAGAATTCTGTATATCAAAAGAGTCTATGAAAAGAAATATTCAAATACCACTAAAAGTATAGATCAATAAAACAGCATGAGGTATTGTTTTCAAAGCTTTCTAAAAACCAAAAAGCATTTCTTTGTGTGTAAACACTGTAAATCCTTGGAGGCTGTAAGATATTGTAGGAGCAAGATTTGAGAGTTGTTGGGGGTGAACAGTGGATGAAAACAATTGGAAATATTATCATAATTACAATTCCTTTTTTTTCTGAAAAGTTTACTTTTTCTATTGTACTTATGGTTCACAGTCTACCCCTGGACTTTATGAAGTTTCTGTACAGTTTAATTTTAATTAAAAAACCTTTGGACAAGCGTGGAGAAAATGTATGAAATGAGGTTGGTCTCTCCTGCAGGCTCCTTCATACAGAGGTGGCCTCAGAGCCAGATGTGCACCCTTTGCTTATCTCTGCCAGTGTGTGTTCTGGGTTGAGGTCATATTCTACTCTTTCTAAGTCAACAACAAAGTCAGTCTCATATGAATATGGAATAAGAAGAGAAATTCTTCCTCTGTTCCCCAGCAGTAGGTGTGGTTACAGGTGTCCAGGTAAAAGGGCATATGGCTGTTTTCTGGAGACTCATCTTGTGTGGTAACTCCACTTGGTGCCACCCTACTGAGTAGTGGGAAACCACTTTTAAGCAGTTCTGGCAGTGTCACTTCTCTGAGACCTACTCAGAAAATGTAGATGAAGCACCTTTGCTCACCTTGAGATGAATAGAATGCCCTTGTTTTATTTTCTCTCCTCAGTAATGACAAATGCCTAAACTCCATAGTCTCTCACTTCATTAACATCCTATTTTCTTTTGCCCTCCAATTAGTTTACCTAGTGCCACCCCCAGCTCAGGTGTCAAGGAATTTTCCTACCCTCAAGTGCTGGCTCCAAACCCCAGTTTTCCTGACTTGTCACTTTCATATGTACCTGTCCAAGCAAAGATGCGTTTCTAGTACTTCTCAGCCCCCAGGGATCAGACTCCACTTTCCAAGTGGTCTAATTGTTTTACCTCTCAAGAGGCCCAGCCCTTTAAGTTATAACAGGTGTTATGTAATAGACATAGGAGCTAATGTCTGCCAGGAAGGAAACTCTTTCATTAAATGAGGTCATATGCCCAATTCTTTGGTGACAGGTACTTATTACTGGACTAACAAGACCCTACTTAAATATGATTTATTGTCTGAAAATGTTAAAATCATTTCCTCCTTAGTAATGTAAAAGTTCAAAATTTACATTTATTTTCAAAATTCAGGTGTATTATTATGTTGCTGGTTGGCACTATGTTTATTAGGAATGTTTTATCTTGAAAAGATTAGATTTACAATGTAAACATAAAGCATCTTAACAGTCTTGTATGCCTATGTATATATTTGGCTTTTTTAATATATCTAAATTGCCCACTTTTTCTTACATGTATAGCTGTTGTCCTGTCAGTGTCACTGTTATCTATTGATGCATAATGAGCCTTACCAAAACTTAAACAACTTAGGTGGCTTCAAACAAGAACAGCATTTACTTATCTCACAAGTCTGTAATTTGGACAGGGCTTGGTGGAGACAGTCTGTTTCTGTTCCACTGGGCATTAGCTGGGGTGGTTGGAAGGCTAGATTTGGGAATCACCTGAGTTTCACTCACTTGCATTTCAGGTGCCTTGTTTGAGTGGAAGCAAACAGCTGGGGACTGAGGCTTCTGGGGTATCTCTGTCTATCTTTGTGTGGTCTTTTCATATGATTTTTCCAGCATGGTTGCTTCAGGGTAGCAGGTAGCTGTGTGTTTTACTTGTCAGTTCAGACTACCAGGTGTACAGAGAAAGAGAGACAAAGAAAGAGAGCAAGAGAAAGCAAGGGTGTGCCAGAGGGACACTTTATAGCATTTTACTACCCAGCCTTGGCAACCGCACCATACAGCATCACTTCTGCCACATTCTACAGGTTAAACCAGTCATAAATGCTGGCCAGGTTCAAGGGTGGGGGATATGGGCTTCACACCCTGATTGGAAAATGGCAAGGACTGAAGAGCAAGTGGAGCTCTAAACATTCTTGGTGCCATTTTTCAGAAATATAATCTGCCACAGTCTCATTGTTGGATTTATTCAGATTTGGGAACAGAGCTCTCGAAGAGGTGGAGTAGAGGTGAGGATGAGAATTTAAGTTCCAAGCTGAGAAATGGTGTTGGTATTGTGAATTACTGGAAAGTGTGGTGAGTTTAGAGTCCACAGATCTGGGTTTAAAACACAATTCCATGACACCCTGAATGTGAGGCCATAAGAGTGTTACTAAGTCTTGATGAACCTCAGACTCCCTATCTGTGAAATAACACTACTTACTCCTCAGTATTGTTGCAAAGATAAAATTAATGTATAAGTAATAGTGCCTATTATACTATAAAGTTCTATAAAATATTTGTGTAACCCAAATATCAGACACTTGGCATCTTTAGTCTTCCAGGATTTGAGGGTCATACTTCTCTCAAAGTATTTCAAAAACTGTCTTGAGCTATGTGCAGAAAAGAGTTAGCAAAGCAGGCATGAGTCTGTTATCCTTAGAAAGTCTGCTTTCAAGGTTGGCTCTTGACTGGCATCTGGTAACTTGGATTCCAGGAAGCTTCCCAACATTTCATGTTAAGAATGACTCACTGTGTCTAAACTGTGCAAACAATGTAGTTTATGTTGAACACCTACTTTCCTTCTGAAAATCTGGAATTTCAATATGTTCTAGGCACAGGGTGCCTACATGGCCAACCCCCAATAAAAACCTTGAACACTGAGTCTCTAATGAGCTTCTCTGGTGCACACATGTTGTCATGACTTGTTACTGGAGGAATTAAATACATTCTGTGTGATTCCACTGGGAGAGGTCTCTTGGGAGCTTTGTTTCCTTTGGACTTTGCCTCCTGTTCCTTTTCCTTTGCTGATTTTACTTTATATCTTTTAACTGTAATAAATTATAGCTCTGAGTAGAACTATATGCTAAGTCCTGTGAACCCTTGCAGCAAAGCACTGAACCTAGGGATGATGTTAGGGAGCCCTGACACAAGCACCTAGCCCATAATTAGCAAGAATTCAATTCTCAGGGGACTCTTTTTTTCTCCTGGTATCCTCTTGTTCCAGTTTCTTACTTGTTGACATGTTTTTCTTTCTTCCTGCTTCTTTGCTTGGACTGCCCTTTTCAAAAAAAATTGAGAGGAAAACCAGCAGTAAAATGGACCTCTGTCCTCTTTATTTCAAAATAGCACCAGAAGGCAATGGGTGGAATAGGGTTTTTCTAAAGGTTGGAGGCAATGAATGAGGATTACTATACAGCCCCAGCATACAGTTTAATGTGTACTGTTGACATCCCACATTTAAGAACCCCTCAGCCAACAGCAGCACCAGAAAATTTTCTCTGACCATTGTGTTCTTTATAGATATTACTTTGTATCTTCCCGTCTACTCTTTGTAGTCTCTGCACAGGTCCTTCCTTACCCTTCAGCAACGTCCCCAGGACCTCCAGTTTCCTACTGAGGTATGCAGAGCTTTTGAGCTTGCTTCCTCTGCATGTCCTGGACCCTGCAGATCCTGCCTGGGGCACATACTGGGGAAAACTCAAAATAATCAAAATGGCGAGACAAGATGTGGTTTTCTAAGGCAACAACAATTGAAGTAAGAATTTTATTTTTCCCACTGGACTTATTTTGAATGCTTCTATTATAATCAATTTTTCAGTGATATAAATTTTATTTTATTATTATTTTATATATATTAGTATATATGTATAGACACACATACATGCACACATATATATAGGATATATATGATATAGGATATATATATAGATTATATGTGTACACTATATTTTTCAAGGAACACATATTTGGTCTAGCAAATTAATATTACCTGTTTTATCATCACTGGTTCTTTTCCTGCCTTTAGTTGTAACTTGAGGTCACCTAAGGGAGGCTTAGAATTCAACTAATGAAAAAATAATGGATTCCACTATGTTTACATTTGAAGAAGCTTTGAGGAACGGGAACATTTTTCTGTTTCCTCTACCAATATTTTGATCAGCCTTTGGGCAGATTTTGCAATACCCTTCTTTCCTACATTTTTCTTTTCCTTTATTCTACCCGTTTCTTGATTTAATCCCCTGCAATGCAGAGTGAAGGAGCAACCAACATTTACTGAACACCTGTAATGTACTAGGTATGACTCCAGGCTCTGTGTGTGTATGTGTGTGTTTGTATCACTTCATTTCATTTTCAAAAGAGCTGGAGAGACATTATTCTCAATGTTACATATGTGGAAACCAAGACTGAGAAATTAATAAACTTGGCGATTGCCACATAATCAGTAAGAGGGGCAGAGGGATTTATAACTTAGGTCTTCCTGATTCTAGGACATTTACTCTTTTCTAGCCTATGCTGAAAGGGAAGGATACAGAACTGTGCTAAATAGTCCTTTTTTTTCTTTTAAAACCTATGAAACATGACTATTTTTTATTCATGAGACATCCTCATCTCCAAATCTGAGCAATTCTTTTTTTCCTTTAAAGTAATCTTTGCATACGTTTTTCTAAGATGTTAAATCTCTATTTGGGGTTTTATTTTATGTGTGAAAAAGTAAAGACTCATGCATTAGCATACCCTTTTCCTCCACTGAACTTAATGTTCAATTAGGGCAATTAACTCATCAGGATGTGACTTGTTGCATATAATGTTGGCACTGCCTTCACCATGGATGTCACCGGTGTGCTCAGCCTTCTCACAGAAGCACTGCATTTGGCTCAGGTATTTTTAGCCCATCTTTGGATTTTTTTTAAACCATGTACTGTTACAAGGTGGGAAGACAGATTCACAGTTCGGTTTTGAGATTAAACTGGTGGTAACGAGTCTTTTGAAAATAACAGACCTGATGCTCCCCTTTGCATGTGTACATATTCCTGGGATATGCCTTGTGGGAGGGTTGCAGAGCAGAGAAAGCTGTCTTGCCCTCTGCCAGGGTTCTTTCAGTTGGTGCTAGTCAGGTCGAGGTCTGAGCAGAAGAGAGAAGCTCAGAGCCTGGGACAGTTCTGCTTCCTGACTTTACAGCTAGAAAAATTAATTACACAAGCCATATTGACTGCATGCCTCATATATAGCCAAATAATTAAGACAAAACAGAGGAGCTTGAGGCTGCAGTGAGCTATGATTGCACCAGACTGGCAGGTCTGAAGGGCCCCTGAGTCTGGCAGATGCAGAAAGAGGGCAATGCTCCCAAGTGTACCAGGCAGAGATGATGCCTGGGACAGACCCCTACTCATAGGCTACAGATGTTTTGTTTATAGGTCAGCTTCCATCCTTTGAAAGTGTGACAGTCAGTGCCATTGATGTGTATTACTGTGAACTTACTAGAATCTTTGAGAATTTAGACATACAGAGCTGCAATAGCTTTATGATGGATTTGGAGTTAAGAGGACAATGTTTACACCTCATTTTATTCTACTCTTGTAAAGTCACTTAACTTCACCAATTCTTAGGAATCTCATCAGTAAAATAGAGATCATCTCAATGCCTATATTCCAGGAGCACTGAAACTATACATTTCAAAGTGCTTTGGTATCAGTAATGTGCCAGGCATGTGTTTTTTGTTGTTATTATAGGTGTTGTTTTTCCTGTTTGGATATAGAGCTTCTGTTCAACCAAGTAGTGTTAGGCCTGCCCTAATTCCTTAAGGCTTTGGTAGAGAGAATGATGCCCCATGAGCCTACTGAGAAAACATTTGCCATCATGAGCATGCACCCTGAGAATAGTTCCTAGGCTTTCCCCAGTCTCAAGCCTGATTCTCAATTAGAGGTGTGAGAGCTCTGTGGAGAGTTTATAAGACCATTACCACCTCATTAGAATCTCCAAACATACAAGTCACTGTTTCAATGCCCCGATAGAGAGAGAAGTAAAACTGACAACAAGCTTCAGAAAATCAGTGACAAGACCTTGAGGCACAATTGCTTTCCTAATAAATTGGCATTGCCCAAGATGATGTGATGACAGCTGTGGGACACTCTCAGGGCTCATACATTGGTCGATTCATGCACTTCCTTCCTAAAACAATACAGTTCAAGTGTTTTCAGCTTCCTCCCCTTCTAGGGTTTCCCATTCTGCATAACTTGGCAGGTGGCTACGCCTGAACCACTTTGGTTTTCTCACAAGTGAAGCTTGATGCCGATAAGCTTTAATGATTGACAGGACTGACTTTGGAGATCTGGTATACACTGTCCCCAGTTATAAGCTGTATGTCTTTAAATAAACTACTTAACCTCTTAAGTGAATTAATTAAGGTCAGATTGGCTCCTGTAACAAATACATGACAGAAACTTAACACAGTTGGGATTTATTTCTTACTTAAGTAAAACTCAAAATGGTTGATGGTTGTACCTGTTCCACTGGGTAACTCTACCTAACTTGTACCTCCTCCATCTTTACCATATAATTCTCAGGTTTCTATGGAAAAGGAGAGAACGTGAGATGGTACACGCTGAGTGTTAATGGTCCAGCCCTTATGGTAGCAAAATATTTTTTCTTCACACATTCCACACCAACATGCAAAGGTGGCTTCCAATCTAGTCTCCAGTTATGTGCCCAGGAAAAGAAAAAATAAGTTTGATGATTAGGGGAAAAAGCAAGATAAACATAGAAACAATCTCCCAAGAATTGTGAGCAATATGCATGATAATGGAAGAGAATGTGACACACAGTTAATGCTTAATAAACATAGTATTACGATGATGTGCCAACTAAAATTTTGATATAATAATTTTCAAAACTGAAAGTCTAGATTAGTATTCATAGTATTTCAGTTGCCACAGGTGAAAATCAACATTTCATGAGTAGTAATTCAGAAATGATAACAGAAGCTCAACTTTATCAGGCATGCCATATGACAGTACTGTAGCAACATTTACATGAAAACTCTCTCAAGGCTGGGCATGGTAGCTTATGCCTGTATTCCCAGCACTTTGGGCGGGAGGATCTCTTGAACTCAGGCGTTCAAGACCAGTGCCTGGGGAACACAGAGCCCCTGTTTCTACTTAAAAAAAAAAAAAAAAAAAAAAATTAGCTAGGTGTGGTGGCACATACCTGTAGTTCCAGCTACTCAGGAGGCTGAGGCAGGAGAATCACTTGATCCCAGGAATTGGAGGCTGCAGTGAACTCTGACTGTGCCACTGCATTCCAGCCTCCATGACAGAGTGGGATCCTGTCTCAGAAACAAACAGACAAACACAATCTCTCTCAGTTAGGTATAATATTATTATGCTCATTCACAGAGAGGTTCAGAAACTTGTTTGGAGCCACCCAGCCAGTAAGTGACATAGTTGTGACAGACAGTAAGTAATGACTATCAGCACACTCATTGCTATTCTCTAGACTGGACAGCCTCTCCATAAGCTCCGAGTGTAAGGAATTGTGCTCATTTCCCAGCTGAGTAATCTCAGAGCCAGAGGTGTTTTAAGTTAATCAGAATTTTCCAGGTGTGTTTCTAACATCTATGTGAACACAAGCTAGAAAGACATAGGCCTGTGTTTATAGAAATCTACAAACTGCAATGACATGAGCAGAAATATGCTGTTGACAACATGCTTCAAACATGTGTATCACATATAAGTGTAGTTGAATACTTCTTTGATAAATTAATCATGTTCCCCATTTACTTCTTTCTTTTTTCCTAATTCGAGTAGGAAATTAGTTCTATTTAATTGCTTCAGCTGAAGATTGAGGCAAGGTAGAAATCAGAGGTAGATTTCTAGTCTCTCAGGTTCTTTCATTCCAAAAGCATTTAAGCCCTTAGTGGACCTAAGCAAAAATGGAGGAAATGTTAGGACAAACATTAGAAAGAGGCTAGGGTCCACACAGAGTAGAAAAAAAACCATTCCTATGAACTGGAAAGAGAAGACAGGGGGCAGGTAATGGGAATAGAAGGATTGCTGTCTCCAAAGGAGAGGAAACCTGGGTTCTGTTTACTAGGCAGATTCCCAGAACAGCAGCTAGATTGAGAGTTTGCCAGGCCTATACAAATGAGACCATAGGCAGCCTCACAAAGATTTCTTCTATCTCAGGGTTGTACAGAAGCAACACACTGGAGTGCTTCTCAAATCTAATGTGCATATCGATCACCTGGGATCTAATTAAAATGCAAACACTGATTCAGGAGGCCTGGATTGGAACCCATGATTTTGCATTTATTTCAAGTTCCCAGGTGGTAACAAAGTTGCACACTTAGAATAGCAATGGTCTACAGTGTCACCAGACTTAAATGGGCCACACGGACAGGAGAAAGCACCTAGGAGTTGTGTATGAGCTGAAACATCCTCTGTGACTGTTCGAATATCATTTGAGTAAATACCATCCAATACTTCATTCAAGAGCCTAGTGCAAGCTAGTTTCCCCTTGGTTCACTCTTCCCTGTGTCAACAGCCACTACCATCACCAGTGACATACAACAGAGTTCAAGGTCATTTGAATCCTGAGCTTTTGCTCCACCTTCATCTGACTTATTCCATACGAACACCATTAGGACATGCTCCTGTGACACTCTTATGACCAAGCAAAGGAGCACAGAGCCTTAAAACTCCAGTGAGTGGCAGTGATGGTGGAAGTCCCCCACACTCATACTAGGAAAGCAATCCCCAAACCATAATGAGCCACAAGAATAAAGCACTGGCTCAACAAACCAGAGTTTGCATTATGGCTTATACCTACCAACTTGCCAGGTGGTTAATCTGGAGAAATATGTTCAATATTACTAAACTTCATTTACTTCATTAGTAAAATGGGGCTTTTGTAAGAAGTAAATGAGGGAAGATTTTAGGTTCTTTCTACACAGTATGAGTGACAGCTGAGTCAAATGAGTCAGCAAGGGAAGGAGTTAGATAGATACCCGAGGTCTTCTTAAAATAGTTTAGAGAAGGCTTTTTTGACAACGCCAGTGATTAACCTCAGAGGTATGTTCAGTCAGTTTAGTTTGCAAAATGTAGAATTCCTTTCATAAAGGCATAAAGGCCTTAAAGGGGGGCCACTTGCAAGCCTTATTTCTCTATCAATGAACCGTTTGTCTCTCATCCTACCTTTGCCTTGAGGCTACTTATCTGTAAAACAAGTTCCCTTTTACTTCAGCTATGTAGTTCAAAGTCAAGACTATTTCCCTTAGGTAACCTTGATCTAAAGGAAAGTAATTACTTGATATCAAGGCTGTGTCTTATGAGTCAGATTAAACAAATCAGATCTAGACAAAATTGCCAATAAATAGTGTTTCTTGCATCTCTGGAACACACTCTCTTGAACCTGCTCCTTCTCTGTTTCTCAGCATGCAGCACTTTGCTCAACAGATTCTGCCACATTTGGTCTCGGGAAGATGTATTTTATCATAGATGCACAATCACTGACATGCTCCAAGTGGTATTTAAAAAACAAAAATTTGCAATTTTCTCATCACATGAATAAGTTTAAAAAGTGGCCACAGGGATAGGAGCAACAACAAACACAGCATCAGTGGAGAATCCTTGAGCTGAGTTTTCGTTTCGTTTCTTTTCTTTCGTTTCCTTCTTCTTCCTTTCTTCGTTTTCTTTCTTTCTTTCTTTCTTTCTTTCTTTCTTTCTTTCTTTCTTTCTTTTTTTTTTTAGATAGAGTCTAGTTCTGTCACCCAGGCAGTGGCTCAATCTTGGCTCACTGCAACCTGGGCCTCCTGGGGTTCAAGCAATTTTTCTACCTCAGCCTCCCAAGTAGCTGAGATTACAAGTGTGTGCCACCACGTCCGACTAATTTTTTTGTATTTTTAGTAAAGACTGGGATTTGCCATGTTGGGCAGGCTGGTCTCAAACTCCTGACCTCAAGTGACCCACCCACTTTGGCCCTTCAAAGTGCTGAGATTACAGGCGTGAGCCACCGGACCCGGCCAAGTGAGCTAGTATTTCTAATGAAGTACATTTCTAATGAGACATTAGAGACATGAGCCAATTCTAATGAAACATTAGAAATGTCTCATTTTCTCCTTTTCTAAGGGAGTATAGGACAGTTGCAACAACAACATTAATGACTTGACTATGCAAATTAAAGTTTCTCCCACCATACTAGGGAAGGGAATACTTTGAACATTTTCATTTATAACAACAGCAATAGCTACACCAGCAATGGCCATTTACTAATTGTTAGTTATGGTCCAGGCACTATGCTAAGTCCTTTAAATGTAACATCTAGTTCAATGCTCACAAAATTCTTGCAGTGCTAGCACTAAAACCATATTACATTTTCCCCATGAAACATTTACTAATTTCCTCAAGTTACCAAACAATTTTAACTTAATAATATTGTTAGTAGCTAACATTTATTTAGTGCTTACTATGTGAGAATCTTTTTGTTAATGTGTCATATTTTTCTTATGATCCACTAAACCTAAAGCTCCATGAGGTTAGATATTTTTCTCTCCTATTTCTTACTGTTGTATTATTAACAATGATAACAGTTCTAGGCATGGAGCAGATACTTGATAAATGTTTACTGAATGAATGAATGAATCTCACGATACCTTTTTATTTTACAAATGACAAAAATTTAAAAAGAGAGAGTTAAATAATTAGCCCAAGGCCACATAGCTAGTAAGGAGTGAAAATATGAACCCCGTCTGACTTCAATTTTTCATATTTAGCCACCATTTCATACCTCTGATGGTATAATTGGTGTAATTAATTGTATAACTATGATAGATGAAACTCTATATGTCCAGGAGTGCTGAGGTGATGCTTGCATGGCTTATGTGAGCAAAATCTTTGTAGTTTGACTGCAGTTTTTTTGTTGAGACCTTGAGTTTTGAGTGATGTGCTGAAGAAGCAAGAGGCATAGTTTTATGAAAAAGGTATAGGAAGGACATTCCTGAGAGAAGAGTGTGAGTACAAATGGGCCCAAATTCAGAAACAGGACTTGTGTCTGGGTGTTAAGCAAGCTTGTATAACACAAGAGACAGATCTAAATGTGAGTAGAGAAGAAGAAGCTTAACTGAAAATGGATGTGCCAAATAGAAACCTTCTTCATGATTAAGAATTTAGAAGGAGCATAAGGAATGACTGAAGTCAGCCATAGGCTTTTAGGCCAGGAAACAGTATTATCACACTATATTTAAGAAAATGGTTTTTGTGGTTATGTGCAGCATAAAGTTTTGAAGGTAGAGATACAGTTAGAAAGTTTTAGTGGTAGACTAAAATCCAAGGTGATTAAAATCTTTGCTGCAATTGTGTCTTGAAAACAGAAATGATGACATCTAGGGAAATGTTTCAGAAACAAAACAAAACAAAACAAAAATCCCTGCAGGACCTTTCTTGGCTTGGATATTGGGTGCGATGTAAAGCTTTCTTAGCATTAATGTAATATCAGTACTTTGCTTTCTAAGACACGATAGAGAAGGTATATTCTTCACCAAGGGTTACATGAATAGGAGGAAATTAGCTTGACCAGTTATTGGTCACAAAGCTGGCATGTGCAATGGCCAGAATGTGGCTCATTTACAGGTTTTGTTAGGATAGCACAGTGTTTAATTAATTTCAGTGACTGCAGAAACTCACCAGAGGCCCCTCTGTGCTGTTGTCTTACGTATAACAACATTACATAATAATTTTACCTATCTGGACTCAAAATACATTTGAATTTGCAACCTCTGCCTTAGATATTTTTGAGATCCTTTTACAGCAGATTTACAATACTGTGCTTCTAAATGGTAGCAGAATTACAAAAATTGCCTTTGCCTTTCATCGTGTGGCAGCATGGTTACACAGCTCCCACACACAGCTCTTGCAATTATGCAAACTTTTTGGAGCAGAAGAAAATAGTGTTGTTTCCATGTCAGTGTGTGGGCTACAAAAAGAACATGAGGATTCTCTGATTCTCTTGAAATGTGAGCTGGGAAGGAGAATGCAGAAAAGTGGTAACAAACCTGTGGTCATGAGGTCTTAGTTAAGAATAATCTTTAAAGAAAATCTACCTCTGTGAACAGAGGGCCATGACAATAGGTAAAATTAAAGAACAGGATTTGATGTGTTTTTTGGAGTCACATGAGTGACCAGCTGTGACCTATGGGCCTCTCAGGCAAACTCAGGAAAGCACCTGAGTTCGAGGAGGTTAATATCCAGAGAAGGCTAAGACAATCCATACATTTTTTTCACCTTGGCTTAAATTTTAATTATATGGTTCCGTCTTTCTCAATTGAAGTAATGGACAGCAGGAAGCTGCTGATGGCCTGTAAAATCCGGAAGGTATAAAGATGTAGCCAAAATGAGGAAATGTGCAGAGAAACCAATGTGAAACAAGGTTGACACACAAAAGATTTCAGGCCAATCAAGGGAGAGTGGCCAACATTTTCTCTCAGTGCAGAATGCACATGGAGTTTTAAAAATGATTAATTTGTCAAAATACATATCCTCTGGAAAGAGTCTTGAAGGCTGGTTGTGCATGTTCTCTTTACATCTTGGCAGAAGATCACCTGATTTCCTTTCCAAGAAAACAAGTGTAAAAGCTACTATTTTTTATTTTTCAGATGAAACTGAGCACATCTTTAAGTACATTTTGTAGAGTTTAAGCCACCCCCTCCCGCCCCCTTCTGTGCTGCATTGCCAGCTTTTGCATGGTACTTGAATGCCTTATTTTAACCCTGACTTTTGTTATCCATAGAACTATGTGAAACCACATTTTGTAACTTTAAGCTCTGTCTTCACAGAGACTATGCAGCTTCAGAAATGCTGGGTTGGTACATGGAAACCTTGTGTTCAAAGATTATAATTATTTTGTACCAAGGCAATAATATGGGAGTATACAATGTAATCAAAATTCTTTCAAAGTACCCTATTTAGATATTCAGCTTTCTAATACTCTGAATGTTTACAGGTTATAGCCTTAGTATTATCTCAGGATCAAGGAAATTTTATGGGTAGCCAAATTATAACTTTCTTTTTCGGACAACAAATACATGATTTATCCAAGAAAAAAAGGAGAACATGGGAAACCTTTCATTTGAAGATAACTTTAAATGATAGCATCTTAATCCGTGGATCTAATACACTCTTATTTTCCAAATACAATCAACCCATATTGACTAACTATAATGTATCCAATACCATGATTAGTGCTTTTGCATTTATGAAGTAGTTATTCTCTCTATAGCCCTGTAGGGATAAATATCATTAGTATTGTTCTCATTTTAAAATGGAAAACACTGATTTTAGAGGAATTTGCCTCAGATTACATGGTAATAAATAAGAGTGGGAACTTCAACTCCAACTTTAATATTTATTCCGTGATATACAGGCAAACCTTTGTTCACAATGTCCATTTTTCGAGAGTTTTCTAATAATCTCCTTTTGAATAATTTCAGTGCACTAGATTTCTGACAACCTTGTTAGTTTCTCTAGTTGTGTATTCTTTCTATGTGTGTGTGTATAGAAGAGTTAAAGGGGTCAACTATTTTGTGAAACAAAATATTCAATATTCTTTGGAAACATTTGCTTAATCATAATCTACTCCTGATTTAAGGATGTCAGCTAATTAAACAAAATAATTAATAAATTCAAGTAATATCTGTTTTTCCCCCAAACTTAATGCAACCAATGTAGTTTACCTCATCTATTGAATATTGCAAAAGCTTTTTTGCCTTGTTTATTTGCATCTACTTTTGCCAATATATTTTGAATGCTGCTGTCAGCATACAAAATAAAGCCCCATTGTCACCATTTTATTCTTCTACCTAGAAATTTTAGTGGTTACAAACTATTCCCATGTGAGAGTTCCTAGCCTTCCCCGATTTCCCATACCTGTTAAAAACATTCTTGCCTTTGCTTGTTTAACTTCTCCTCTTTCTTCACTCTCGAAAGTTTTCAACTTAGATCTAACAGAAAAGGTAAAAAAACTCCATCACTGATTTCACAGAACTCTAATTAAAATTAAACATTTTCAATTATAAATGTAAGTAGCAACAAACTACAGTAATATTAATAATTCCTGGGCTTTTCACCAACAGATATCATAGATATTCACTTCTGTCAGGCATACCCTTCTACTCCTAATGAAAAAGAAAACAAATCATAGATATTCATATATCATATTTTGATTATTACAGGTATCTCAACATACTATTTCTACTAATCATGACTTTGTAAGTTATATGAGTTATTAATCTTATCACTAGCTTTGTTACTCAAGATGTTAATAAAGAATCTATATTGCTATGATGTAGCTTTGTTTTTAATATTTTGATAACTGTATTTCAATATATTTAGTTTCCTTTGTGATCTAATGTATATTTTATTTTAGGTATTTAGGAACATTGTTCTGGCTGGGCATGGAGCCTCATACCTGTAATCCCAGCACTTTGGGAGGCCGAGGTGGGTGCATTACTTGAGGTCAGGAGTTTGAGACCAGCCTGACCAATGTGGCAAAACCCTGTCTCTACTAAAAATACAAAAATTATCCAGGCATGGTGGCATATGCCTGTAATCTCAGCTACTCGGGAGGCTGAGGCATGAGAATCGCTTGAACCCAGGAGGCAGAGGGTGCAGTGAGCTGAGATTGTGCCACTGCACTCCAGCCTGGGTAACAGAGTGAAACTATGTTAAAAAAACAAAAAACAAACAACAAAAAACCATTGTTCTGAGCTAAGGCCCATAGACTTCACTTTCACCAGACTGTCTATTCAATGGTATAAAAAAGGTCACATGTCCCTACTATAGGGAGAGTCTAATGTTTTCTAGGGCCTACAAGATTGTATAAAGCAGAGATGATATATTAATAGAGGAGGGTGAACAGAAAAAAGGAGGAGAGATGAAGCCCAGGGCAAGGAAATCAGGGAAGTGTGGGGAAGATAATATCAAGTGTTGTATGAGTTGGTGTGGAGAAATAGAAGGTGAAAAGTTAGGGATAGGGAGAAAGTAAGGAAGGTAAGAAAATATGTGAAAAATGAAAAGGAGAATTTTGAAGGGTTGGTTTTATTGCAAATGGGATCTCCTTTGATTCTCTTAGAAAAATATTTAGAAATTGATTTGCTTTAATTGAAATTAAAAAATTCTGTTTGTTTCTGGACTATCTTCTTTGAATATTCTCAATTCAGAACTGGGCTACAAGAACACTGGAATTTAATTGAGTTACACCTTTAGTGGCTTGCCGATGAACTCCTTCAAGAAAAAGTGATATTAAGTAGCTTGGCATAAAAGTCCTCCAAATTGTATCCACCTACTTGTACAAATGTACATGCCCTCAGTTCCCATTATCAGTCCCCCTTTTGAGCTAATAAATACTTTTTACTATCTTTTGATCATCCTCAGTCACAGCCTACTAATGTGCCTCTACCCTTTCTAGTTCTCTGCCTGAATTGCCTCATTTCAACCCTTTCTACAGTCTTCTCAATAACCTAAGCGTTACTCTTCGACCTCCATAAAATCTTGTGCAATTACTATACAATAGTCAGTAAACTTAATCTCGAAAGGATCAGAGAGTAAAGATTAGACTTTGTGGGCCAAAACAAGTCTTTGTTGCAGCTATTCAACTCTGTCCTTCTAGCACAAAAGCATTCATAGAATATAAGTAAGTGGATGAGTGTGGCTGTGTTCCAAAACCATTTTATATACAAAAACATATGGTAGGCCAGATTTGATACACTGGTTATAGTTTGCTGGTTCCTACTCTAGATCACAGCAATCTCTTCCTTTCTCTGAACTCTATTACTAGCTAATTTCATAACCTCACATTCAGTTCTATTACAGCCCTACCCTATTGGTTACACTCCTTACTATAAACTTCTTCAGGGATTAATTTGGAAATTTGGGTTCTATTGTTGAAGAAAGAAATGAAAAATTATTTCATGTCAGTGAGGTAGATGTGTTAGACCTGCACATATTGATGTAAATATTTCTAGTCCCCTATGTCTGTCAATAATTCAGCTTCAATCACATGTAATTGCCAATTTGGAAAAACCAGCCCCACAACTGTCAAGATACATTTAGAGCTTTACAAAAACACTGATATGGTTGACTTGCACTTCAGAGAAGAATTAATAACTTTTTATCTATGCTGAAATATTTTTCTGTTCTTCATATCTGTTTTGTAAAACTCATTAAAACTGAATTATCAGGAACTGAGTATTTCACTAATACATTTGCGTGAATTTCACTGGCAGATATACTTGTCATAAGTGCTGATTACTTTCCAGAAGGATAAAATTTGGGATCAAGAAGCTCAAGTTATAGACCCAGATCCATCTACTAACTTTGCTATTAACTCTGTACCACTGGGTAAGTCATTTAATATTTTGGATCTTTGCTATTCTGTAATAACAGTATAATACACTTATCCACTACCTTACAATGAACAATGGACAATGAATGTGAAAGTGCTTTGTAATAGGTAAAGTATTATAAATGGCACTTGATGATGCTATAATCACATTGGGGATCCTTCATTTAGTAGACATTATTATATTAGTTACAATATATATAAACATGTATAAATACAGTCACAAAATTGTTTAATACTTGCTATTCTAGAATAGAGTTTAGGGGAGTTCTAGCCCCATAGCGTTGGCATTCTGGAAGCATTGGTCCAACTGAAAGGAAATTGTTGAAGGTAAATTGAAAACATCAAGGTCAAATCAAGAACTCTCCCTTGCCCCATCCCAAATTTAAATAGATTCAAGACAGAGTGAAACATCTAACTTGATGTCTATGACAGTACTTAAGGGGGATCTAGATTGAATACAGCAGATAGGAAACATATACGAAAAATACAGAAAGGACATACTTGGGGCGTGAGGTAGAGAACCAGACTGATTCAGGAGATCTTTCTGAGTGCAATCATCAAAGGCTGAAGACAGGCTCAGCCCTGGCAGGACTAAAGCATGAGGGGCGAACCACAGCTGGAAAAATGAACCATGGAACTACCCTCTTCTTACTCAGTTTTCAGAGGAAGAGGGCAGTCTTGGTGGGCAAGACCAGGTCAGAAGCATATTAGCTAGTAGGAGCCAGAGGCTATACCACTTAACACTTCCACATCTTCACAGAGATGGTGTGATACAATAGAGACAGTAGGGCTTTGAAGCCAGTTGCTTGAATCTCAAATTTTCTCCTTTTATTAGTTGTGTGATGGTAATTTTCTCTAAACTTCATCTCTTCATCTATAAGATACTGTAAGGAAATTGCCTAATACAAGGTTGGACAAGTAGATGGCAATAAATAAATATTAGTTATTCTTAAGACAATCTGCATCTGGTTTTAAGACAGCAAAATATTATTTCCAACCTAATTTGCTGGTTTGGTGAAAATTCCTCAGATTTTGTTAGACTGGCGTGTCATTTTTGAGCAGACTTCAGGTGACTGGCTGAGCATTGTGTGTAGTTGGGAAGAATTAGATGGAATAAGAACATTTAGATTTTTTAAAAGCTTATGTTTTTTGTTCTTAATTATAGTTTGCGCAAGACCAATTTATTGTTTTTAGGTAAGTACACCTATTGAAAAATGTGTTAATTTATACATATCAATTGCAACATATCAAATTCCATTCACACATTTTATATGTTGGCTTTGCTACAGCAGCCATTTCCTGGATTTGATATAAATTGAAAATTTGAAAGCGTAGTGTGAGTGTTTGTGTTATGTAATAATTTTCCATCTGTTAACTTAGAATTATATACATAGATCTTTGCATTTTTCTTTCCTGTCTCCTAGACATGAACTATAAATAGACTTATTAGGATTAACTTCTGTATTTATTTCCTGCAATTTTTGACGTTTATTTCCTTTTTTTGGTAGTATTCCTTTAAATTCCATAAACTTCATTATCAAGTTAAAATTATTATTTTCTTAAAAGCATCTCTGTGTGATATTTTATGTTTTGGAGTACACATGTTTTATATATATAAAATAGAGTATTAATTTTCACTCTATATTAATCAGACTGAATTGTTTTAGTTGAAGGCAATAATTCTTTCTTCTTTAAACAGATTGGAAGTTACTAGGGAACATTACATGGTTCGTAGAATCACTGGGAGAACTGGAGAACCAGACTCTAAGTGTTTAGGAGCAATAACAGAGCTTCATTTCTGAACTGGCCTGATTTGGTTGTTGCTGCCACCATTGACTTCAAAACAATTCCAGCACACAACAAAAATCGATGCCTGGCTTCCTGTTCTCAGGAGCTCAGTTCTATATCAAAGTCTCAGGAGATTCATCTGATTGATGGAATTTAAGGCACATGTCTGCACTCTACCTATAAAAGAGCCTGGGAAAGACTTTTTCTTAAAATTTTAACTTAGGGAAGTGGAATTCAAAATATAGAAATCTATCAAAATGTGTGAGGTATTCAAAATGTTAGGAAAGCCTTGCATGGCATTAGTCCACTGCATTTTACACAGTCTTCTCAAGAATAGTGGAGACTATTGTTTTAAAAGTTTATTCAAAGGCTGACAAAAATTGTATTTACATCATTTTATTTCCATTTTTTATGACTCACATAAACACTCTTTCTCTCCATGGCTAGAAGGTCCTAATGTAATGTCCATAATCGAATTTCTCATCCTTGCACACTCCACCTCCATGTATATACTGTCCCCTAGTGCATATACTGCCCCCCTATCATTGCTTTTTATCTTAGTAAATGCTATCATTATTCACTGAGAGGCAGCCTTGCTATCTATCTTTTTCTTTCATCTTTCTTCCCTACCTAATCACAAAGTCTTACAGATTCTGATTTTGAAATATGTTTCTAATGTACCCACCACACTGGGCATCTGCACTGTCATAGTTGTAGCCCAAGTGAACATCATCTTTTCCTAGATTACTGCAGTAATTTCTTAATGTATTCCCATGATTTTACCTCATGTTATTTGTTAAGATCCCCTTTCACCAAAGAAGATGAGTTCCTCCTTTACATACTTAGATGGCAACCCATGTATTTCCTACAGAACTTATCACAATTACATTTTTACATTTGTAATTTATTAACTATTGTTGTAAGTTTTAATATGTCCATGTTTCCCACTGAATTATAAACTCTCTGAAGGCAGGGACTGCAACTGTGCAGTGACAGTTTCCTTATGTATAATGCAGAAACTTAATAAATATTGGTTTAAAGAATGTATGAATGGGCTTAGCATTATGTACCGACCTTGGAAGATTATATAAGTTTTTTCAGGGATTTCTTTCTATGGCTTAGAAGACTCTAAATAATCTTTGCCCAGTGGTTGACCTTTGGGGGAATGAAACCATTTTTAAATTTGAATATCAATCCTCAAGGAAGTAACCAAAGAAATAAAATAAAATACTGTAAAATAAAAGTGTATTCATTCCAGCTGGACCAATGCATGCCCTTTTTTCATAAATGGGCCTCCATGACTATTTAACCAGAGTTAATGACAATGGAAATTTTATTCACTTTTTGGAATTTGAATATCAGCTATGTACTAGGTAGGCAGAATGTCCAAAACTTGGAATGTAAATATGATTTAAACATCTTGAATTGCTCAAAATATTGTGGAAGAAATAGTTTTTACAACCTCTCTGTTAGATTATCTAACAAATAATCTATTTCTAATGGAGAAGAAATAAAATACTTAATGGAATTATTAATTTTGCTAGCAGACTGAAGACCAGGGAAGGATCATCTTGAAGAATAACCATAGTTTCACCAGGAAAAATATTTTTAAAAAGGCATTTCAGACAGTGATAATAGGAGAAGTGAAAGTGTAAATTTCCAATGAATGAAGATGGTTGTGTCTCCTGATCAATAACCAGTGAAATTAAACAACATTAAAAAAAAGAGCAGATATGCAGATATTCCTCAGGCCAGATGAGGGTAAATGGCTTGCCCACTCCATATTGAAGTGTTGTTCTACAGAGACTGCTCTTCACCTACTGAAAACTGGTCCTGTGCTGTTCTTTAGATCACTTAGTGTTGATAGTTTTGTACTTCTCTGTTCATTCTTGTTGACTCCACTACCTTTGTGATACTCTACAGAAACTGTAATATGGTTGGCCAAGGAGAAGATAAGTTTCCTACTTCCTACCAACGCCCACCATTCCCTCTCATCCCTACCACACACAACTTCTTCAGGAGCACACATTGTAAATCTCATTCCTATTAAGGCCAGAATAATGTGAACTCAAGTTTTTAATCTTGTTTCCTTTTCTTCTCAAATCATTCACTAGCACTTGTAACAAGAGGGACACTGAATATGGAGTCAGATAGACCCAAGTAGAACTCCTGGCTTGGCTACTTGTGACTTTAGGAATGTTACTTCTCTATTAGATGGTTTCTGCAACTAGAAAATGATGAAGGGAATGCTTCCTTACAGAGTTGGCCACCTGATCATATGGAGCAGCACAAGCAAAAGTGCACATAAAAGGCTGACAATATATGTTCGTTATTTTCATATATAGTTATGGCAACTCCATTGTAACCTAAGTAGTGCATATGGTAGGCTATACTGTCCCAAAACTATTGCTACTAACCATTATGTTAAGACGGTCTCAATGGTGCTTTAACAGTTCACATTACTTCAGTATTCTTAAGTCTACCTGACATGTGAAATCCAGGGTGCTATGGAGAAAGCCCCCACAACCAGCTGTAGGTCTCTGAAAATAATTTATTTTCCAATCTGCAACTCTAAGGATGGAGATGGGGTGAACTTTATATTTCTCCACTGGGCCACAAGTGTGTTTCCTGTGAGATAGATGCTCAATATCTGTCAATGAATGACATTTATATGCACATCTTCTTCCTTACCCAACCCTAAGCAAATGCCTTATGGTGTGGCTGTGAATTAAATAACGTACCAACTCTTCCCAATAAAACGAAAACAAAGAAAATTGTGTTTGCCCTCATCAGTAAACCTATGCAAGCAAATTCCTCTTCCTTCTTCTCTTGTACTCTCACTCTCCCCCATCCTCCCCTTTTCCATTTATGAGGAATGAAAGCAAAGCAAGATCCTGCCCATTTTTTGAGTTTATTGTTCTGACTGCTAGGCATCTGTGTCCTGCTGCTCCTTCTGTGTAGAAACCATTAAGCTTTTCTTCCATTTGCTTCAAGATGCTTTAAGAGTCATGTCAGTAGGATGTAATTAGAAAAGACAAGAACACCAGGGAAAATGCCAGACAATTACTAGGAGACCCAGGGTAAAAACAAGGTTGAGACAAACTAGCTTATATGAAAAGAAATTCTGATTACCACCATAGTTATTATTGGTATTTAACATTTATTGAGCACCGACATGGAGTTACACACTGTACAGAACATAGAATTAAACTTTTTTTTTTTCTAGCCAGGAATTAACATTTAAAAAGCTGTGAGATTCTTCCAAAGCTGCTAGTCTCAAATGATACTCTCCTGTGAGAAAGGATGGAGGCTTCTAATCCTATGTAGTTCTGATGAGGAAATAAATAAGATAATAAACATGAAAATTAGAATTGCTTATAGTGAGCACTCAATACAAATTAGTTACTCATAGGAGGAAGGTAGGCTTAATAATTCCTAATAGTATTAACTCAATTGAAGCTGTTGGCCTGCTTGAGGATGTTGCTTTCCCATATATAAAGTTGAACTCTTCAAATTGTGCCTTGCTGTTATAAAATCTCTGCAAACTACTGTAATTCAGTTTTTCTTGAGAAAGTGTTTAGACATTTTTATAGCATTTGAATATTATCAAATGTAAATATTTAATCCTGGGTAGGTCAAATAATATCATAATTCCTTCAAAGGCAAAAATTTGTCTTTTACATACGTGTAGATCTCATACCTGAAAGAGTTCCCAGTAAATAATAGGTGATGAAAGAGTGAATTAAAGAAGAAATGAATTGGCTGGGTGCAGTGACTCATGCCTTTACTACCAGCACTTTGGGAGGCTGAGGTGGGTGGATCACGATGTCAAAAGATAGAGACTCTCCTGGCAAACATGGTAAAACCCTGTCTCTACCAAAAATACAAAAATTAGCTGGGTGTGGTGGTGCACACCTATAGTCCTAGCTACTCGGGAGACTAAGGCAGGAGAATCACTGGAACCCGGGAGGCAGAGGTTGCTGTGAGGTGAGATTGCGCCACTGCCCTCCAGCCTGGAAACAGAGCAAGACTCCATCAAAAAAAAAAAAGAAGGAAAGAAAGAAAGAGAGAGAGAAAGAGACAGAGAGAGAGAGAGAGAGAGAGAGAGAGAGAAAGAGAGAGAGAGAGAGGGAGGAAGGAAGGAAGGAAGGAAGGAAGGAAGGAAAAGAAAATAAAGACAATAAAAAATATTTAGAAATTAAACTACAAAAAAACATGAGTTTTGTATTTTCTATAAAGAAAGCTACTTGTAGGAAAAAAAGCCCTTTAGTCAGCCTCATCAAGCTGTGACTGTGCGTTCCACGAAACACAACCAATATTTTCATGTGGTGATGAGATAACATGTAAAAGCCAAGAAACTTCTAATGTATGTTTGCTATTAGCCCAACTCTTGTTAAGTCCAGTTAATTCACATTTATTTGGTTACTTAGGAATGAGCTTATTCTTCTGAGTGCATTTTCAGACAAATAAAAATTACTCTTTTGAGTGCTGAAACTATTTTGGATAGATATCTTTCCAAAATATGTATACACCTCTTTTCTTTCTGAAGTAGAGCATAATCTGTTAAGTTTTAATCTGTACATTCTGGGAATCGTGCTGGAAAATTGGAGCAGATTTAGAAAATAACTTTCCACAAGCTTCACAGTCCAGGACATAGATCCTGAGCCTGTTGCCTTCCATCATGCAACAAGACATCTGAGAATTCAAAATTCTAATCTAGTTTTTCGGGTGGTTTTAAAGGATGCTTTCTAGGTAGGAAGAGATAATATACTTTATTTAATAAGTGGTTTTAAAAACTTGGATATATTCAAAATTAAGTGAAACTCTTGAATGCTACTCTTTCTTAGTTCTGCAGAGTATATTCTGTTGGCTATGACTGCATAACTTTATGACAACCATCGTTATGAAAGGCACACCTTAGGAAAAACAGTTTAACAGGGTGAAATAATGAAGATTTGCCTTTTTGTCTGTTTGTTTGCTTGTTCTAGGCCAGACTTAAATATCTGTGATTGCTATTCACATAAAAACAGGGTAAAGTGACTTTTTTCTCTGCTCATGCATAAAAAGAAAAGAGATGGCTCTTATTTCCTCAACTAATTGAGTGAACGGAACTGGATGTCTCTACCAATGTTTGTAACATGATTTACCCTGAGCTTTGCCTCCTCCATTTTCTTCCCACACTCACTGGTAGTCATAGTCAAATGTAAATGGGTAAATGTAGACTTAGCCAAGAGGTGTATTTCTCCCAGTTGGTGACTTGCTTTAATTTTGTCTGCTCTTTAAACTGTCCCTAAGATTCCAACTTAGGCCAAGCAATCCACTACTGCAATCATTAGCCCCTCCCAATATGAGTTTGTCCCCTCAATCTGGGCCTGACTTCTTTTCCTTTCTGAAGCTGAGCCATGGCCTGAAATTTATCTTTTGCAAATTGGAAACTTGCAAACAAACTCTAGTTGCCTCCTTTACTATTCAACAACACATTCTTGGATTATTATTTGCCCATGATGTAATATGAAGGAATAGAAATTATACTTCTCTAAATACAATTTGTTAGAGATTAAACAGTTTAAGTGAACTATAAACACTTAGAAAGGGAATTGGAAAACAATTCTCACAGAAAATGAAAATGTGTGAAAATTATTTTTATTGCATTAGCTTCCACTGCTGCTGTATTTTGAATATTTGCCAAATTGTGTGGATAATTAGCATGGTTTCAAAGGCAAATATATTGATTAGTTTGTATGTGAGAAATAAATTTACTGTGTATGGCTTATTTCTTCTTGCATTCTTACATAAAGTAAACATAGCCCAACTGACTAAAATATTGCTGCATGTTCTACCACAGGGTGACCCTAAATTCACAGAGTCATAGATTATGCTTAACTTTTTAACCCGTAGCTAATTAATAGCTGTGACAGGCTTACATGGCAGCCTGCCTTAAAGCAGAGAAGTCTAGGTTGTTGACATGAAAGAAAAGCCGTATTAATAAAAGAAAAATATCTGCCTTTGATACAAGTAGAACATGTATACAGTTTTTGTTCCCCTTACTTTGACAAATGTAGAAGTATTATTGCTGATTCAAGATCCACAGCTATAATTACTGCCAAGATCATTCAGAAGTCCCAAAGGTTGCTGCTGGTTCTCACATTATTGCATTGCGCTCATTTGTGAATGCCTCAGGTGAACTGTTTTAGTCTTCCTTCAGTGGAACTACTAGACTAAGTTCTGCAGGGCACTATATGTTATACTTTCCCATGACTGATTCTCAGTAAAGCCTAGTGAATATGGTAAAAACAAGTCCTGAGCGCTCTGAGCATAGTAAAATCAACCCTGAGTGCTCTTATGGCACTTGGGTCCATATCTTGATTGCTTTTGGTTTGTTTGGCCATAGGTTTCCACTGAGCCATCAAAATGAGCTTTAAGGTGGGGAATTCTATTTCAGGGTCAGCCATGTGATTCTTAACTGGAAGACTGCAGAAGGCAAGAATGCCCTTGCATTCCCTATGTCTTCTGCTCCAGACACTTCTACCGTTTGACCTAGAAGTTAGGAAAACATAAAACAAAAGTTGTACAAGAATGGAACTTGAAAGACAAAAAGGATGATTGTGTCATCATCAGAAGTAACACATTCTGATTTAGGCGTTGATGTGAGATTCAAGGGTCAGTGCCACTTATTGGATATAACAGTGTTGGAGTCAGGCAGACTTGTGTTTGGATCCTGGCTCTGCTCACTGCCAGCTGGCTGACCTTGGCCAAAACACTTAACATTTCTGCACCTTTGTATCTTTGGTATGCACAACAAAATGTATATAAAAACACTAACCAGACAAATTTATTGTAGGGTTAAATAAAATAAGGAACAGCACTTAGAATAGCTTAGATACTCAGCAAGCAGAAGTTAGTTTTCTCCATTAATATAATGGTAGTATTAATAATAAAGTTAAAATAAACCCCTATCAAAATTTAAATAAATTTATTCCCCCGAAATCTGAAAATGTTGTTCAAATGGCTACAATGTAAAGAGTATCTATTATATTTCTGATAGAAACATCATATTTCAAAGCTTACAGGTAGACTCATGGGAAGGTAATCCACTTAGGGACCTGGTTTAGTCAAAAAGTCACTTCTGGGAATATTTTAATCTTTTAAGTCATTAATCATCTCTTCAGACAGGAAGCTTCTTGGACATTTATTATCTTAAGGGACATGTTTTGCTTATTCTGCCAATTTGAGGCAGTTTAGTGAACAATGAAATTTTAGAAATTGTGAAAATAATAAAATATACCTGGACTGGAGATTCAGTGAATAACCTTTAACAAAAATCTGGGCAACAGCTTGCTAACCAAGTTTGAAATACTGTCAGAGAACAGGGGACACAAGCTTTGGGTTTTACTTACTTTGTGACTCAGCCAACAGCATTATTTGTGATTCTCACAAGAATGAGTATATGACATGAATGTGACCTTTACTTGCTATACATTTGACAAAGTCTTCATTGTGGTCTTTTTTTTTTTTCTTCAGTGATTATGTATCTTCCATCTCCTTTCCCCTTCAGAGTCCTCTATCCTGGAATAGTCTATACTTTTCATTCCTGTTTCTAGCTGCATCAACTTTTTCTTCCACTATCATCTCTGAAAGCCTATGATACTGTACTGCCAGCAAATTCCTGAAACTGGGATTTGAGACTTATTATTCCATGGTGATATCTCAACTTTCATCTGGCAATAGTTTATTACATTGAAATACAGAAGCCAGAATATTAACTAATGTTTATACCCTAACTCCACACAGATTTACCTTTGGTATCTCAACATTTTGTAAGTACACAGAGGAATAAATGATAAAATCAGAGCTATCTTGCTAATACTGATATGGGAAGGAGGACGAAAGTGCTAGGTAGAGAAAGGCAGGTCTCTGGTTAGGGCTTCACCCCCTGGACCTGTGCCCATGGACCTAGGTAAGGACAGGCACTCCTGCATTCGTGCCCGCATGTTGCATTCTCCAAGAGCACGCTGACCCTCCATGCCCCCATCCTGTGCTTATAAAAACCCTGAGACCCTAGTGGACAGAGACACAAGTGGCTGGACGTCGAGAGGACGTCGAGGGGAGCATGCCGGCAGAAGAACACACCAACAGACGTTGGCAGGAAGGGAGGTCATCGACCAGTGGAACAACGCGGAGTTTGGCCAGGGCAGCTGGGAGAACAGCCTGGCTGCTGAGTGGCCCAACTCCAGGGGAAACCACTTTCTCACTTCCTCCTCTTCTGGCTCCCCAATTTGTTGAGAGCTACCTCCACTCAAGGAAACCTTGCATTCATTCTCCAGGTGTGACTGAGTTCTTCTGGTACACCAAGGCAAGAATCCCAGGATACAGAAAGCCCTCTGTTTTTGTGATAAGGCAGAGGTTCTAATTGAGCTAACACAAGCTGCCTATGGACAGCTAAAGTAAAAGAGCACCCTGTAACACACGCCCACTGGGGCTTCAGGAGCTGTAAACATTCAATCCTCTACACAGCCATGGGGTTGGAGCCCCACAACCTGTCCATCTGCATGTTCCCAATAGGGATTTGAGCAGCAGGGCACCAAAGAAGTGAGCCACACTCCCATCGCATGCCCTGTGAGGGGGATAGGGGAACATTTTCCATTTCAATACTGTCTCAAGGAGTTGGTAGTTGAAAGGACGATATAGAATAGTGAAAGCATTACTTTAGTAAATAACAAAATATATACCTGACATTTATTTCCATGCAACACATTTATCAATATATTTCTAATAAGGCAAAACTCTAGGGCATTATAGCATCTCTAGGCTCATTTTTGGAATAGCCGTCTTTGATTTTGGTTGATTGTTAGAATTCTTAATAACAAAGCACAAAGTTGCTGAATTACTTCCCTGTGGTCACATAGAACAAGGCAGGAGGTATTAGGAATAGAATTTGACGACTCTTGATATTTAAGTTCTTGCAGTAACTATTAAGCACATATCCCCTTTATTAACTAATCAGAAGGCATATCTGGTGTCATTAAGTAAACCGTATGTTTATCAGGCAGAAAACGTGCAGCACAATTTCTTTCCTTTTGCGGTCAGCGAGTGCAGTGTTACAATTTTGGAACAGGAAACATTTGAAATGCCATGAGGCTTTTGCAGATACATCAGGCTTGGAACCCTGGAGAGGAAACTGCTACAGTTAAATGAGTTTACTAACCAGTACAAGCTGACATTTCACCCCCCTGCCTTCTGGCACATCCTATGGAAATAAGAATCAATCTGGACATGCAAATAATTTTAGAATATGTATATTATTGTAATTGATTTTATAATGCTGTCACCTATTTCCCATTCAACTCATCCTGTTTAGTAAAAATAAAGTAATATGTGGCCACAATGCTACGAGAAGCCACTGATTACAGGGTATAGTAACAATAATACCCCAGTTAGACTCTGGTGGTTTGTTAGAACACGGAACACCCTCAGCTTTGCTTTGAGCTATTAATTAACCAACCAGTCATTAACTGCTGCTAACAATTGATTTGGAAGGAATTATTGCTTAAATAGCAGGAGGTATTTAAGAGGAAAATAAATGAAAACAAAGAACTGCTTGATCCTGAGAAAAAAAAATAAGAGTTCTTGAAATATAGAGAATAGCTTCAAGGGCTCTGTAATTATCAAGTGATAAACAATTCTTTAGAAGCATATTTCTTTATTTTATTTTATTTTTCTAGAAATAGAGACAGTGTGTCTTATAATCAAGGACCCAACTGTCTTTGAATGATCCAAAATGAAATGATGCTATCAGAAGAATAACTGAAGTAGTAAATTGCTGTTTTAGTATGTTACCACAAACATTTACATAGATAACAATTATAATCTCTTGGCAACATATTACAGAAATTTAGTTTGCAAATAAAATTTTTGAGTAAACAAAACAAAACAACAAAGTATCTATTGTCGTGAGCTGAATAACATGGTGCATTTAATGCATGATTTCAAAGCCAAGATTTTTACCTTCAGTCTGTCCTTGGGATGGTTTATGTTAAGGCCATAGCCTCTCTTATGATTCTCCTCATTACCTTGAGAATAGGGTTTTCAGGAGTTACTGGTTTTGATGTAAAGCAGCAAAAGGAAAACTAATAGTATACCAAAGGAAATAAAGAAAATCTGTCATTTTTGAGTGAATTATTTTCCCTTATACTAAAGTCAGTTTAGGAATTACCACGCCAATTATCCCAATAATTTTTTATAAGCAAAACCAAGTTTGCCTGCCTTGAATTTCAATTAAATTTATTGAGCATTCGCTGTATATGAGGAACAGAAGTAGCCTTTCTCTCTGTCTGAATTGCTAATGGACCAAGATTTTATGAGCAATTTTAATCTGAACGTTAAAGGTCAGAGATCCCCAAACTGTAAGATACTTGCTTTGTCCAGTCATTATATGTATAAAAAATATCTTCTGAAATTTAATATAGTCTAATTTGTCTTAGGACTTTAAGTGGCTAATCTTTATGATATCTTCTTAAAGCTGTAAAGCTGTAAGTGATGATTTTGCTGGAGGGTATCCTTTCTTAGAAGTATTTTGAAAATTTGGCGGGGGTTGATTCTTATGTTTCATGGTACGGGGAGGGGTCTTCTGACATTTAGCAGACAGGGATCTAGGGATATACATATAATGTAATTTTTGAACATTTAATACATACCAATTTTCTTAGGAATGCAAACACTATGAAAACTAAAAATGAATTGTTCTTTGTTTTGTTAGGAAATGTACCAAGAATGATTTACAATTTTGTAAATGCACATCACTGACAATGATGCTATTTATGGTATTAGAGCTGCTAATATATACACCTGTGTCAGCTTGCATTTGTAGCTGTTACAGTCAAATATGTGTAGGCAGTCTTCATTTTGCATGGCATCATGTTAACTGAAACCTGTGCATATTGAAGTTGTGTGTCCTTGCTTTGCACAATTCTGATATACTCAGTTTCAGTTAACACAGTACCATACAAAGTGAGCACTACTTGGAATGAAAGAGATTTGAAAATTTGAGATTTCCTTAACAGATTGACTTAAAAATAAACATTATTCAATAAATAGACAGAAAAACAATCCAGGAATATCACTACACGTAGTTAATAAAGTCTGTTTAAAATATAATCAATAAAGTCTGTTTCAAAAATTCTTTTTTTCTCTCATAAACTCTTAAATATGGAAGTCAGTAGGTGATAAATGTTGTGAAAGTTATGTTGAAATAATTTATTTATTTATGTTTTGCATGCATCTTGATTTAACCTGACTTCTTATATTCCTTTTCTTTTTTCCAATCTACCATTAATTTCTAGTTGCCTATTGAAGTATATTGCATCCAGGGTTGTGATAATTAATTCTATGTGTCAGCTTGGAGGATATTTTTGGACTAAATTAACATTAAACTTGGCGAACATTGGGCAAATCAGATTGCCCTTCATAGTGTGGATGGGCCTCATACAATCAGTTGAAGGCCTGAATAGAACAAAGGTCTGTTTTCCCAAGCAAGAGAAAATTCTCCAGAAGACTGTCTTTGAACTTTATCAGCAGCATTGGCTCTCTTGGGTCTCCAGTCTGCTGTCACACACTGCAGATTTGGACTTGCCAGCCTTCATAATCACGCGAGCCAATTGCTTTTAATAAATCTCTTATTATGCACACATACAACACACACACACACACACACCCTATTGGTTCTGTTAGTCTGAAGAACCCCCTGACTAATACAACAGTCTTTTTGTTTTTTTAATAAACATACAGTAGAGTTGGTGTCTTTTGTGTATGTGTGTGTGTATAGCAGTATGAGTTTTAGCATGTGTGTAGACACAGAACAGTTCCAAGATACAGAGTAGTTCCATTGCTCCAAAAATTCTTCTCAGGTTGTCCCTCAGGGAAGTCACACACTTCACTCCTGAGTCCTGGCAATGAGTGATCTATTTTCTGTTAAGGTCAGTATAGGCTTTGTCTTTTTTAAGAATGCCATGTAACTTGGATCATACAGTATGTAACTTTTTGACATTGTCTTCTTTTACTCAGGATTATGCCTTTGGGATTCAATTAAGTTGTAGCATGTATCAATAATTTGTACCTTTTATTACTGAGTGATAATCCACTATATGCCCAAAGGCTTTTTATATACAAGATATTTCTTCATGCATTGTCATATGTTGGGATTTTTAAAGTAAGAGATACCTTTTCTTTGATGCAGTTTTACTATACATGATACATAGAGTAAATTATTTTGATGTAAGTGTTATAAGAAAGGTTCAGCTAATTTGTAAAATATACTTCTGCATTATTACTTGCTTTTTTAATTACTTAATTAAATTTTTAATCACTACTTTAATTAAGGTTTTTTTTTCTTTATCATGATAACAAATCTACTGTGTTATTAAATACCCTATCATTGATTCTAATTCCAGTAGCCTCTTGGACTTCTGCACTTACATTTTCTTGTACTTCTATAAAATTACATTGATGCCTTCAGATATAGTCTTGTCTGTCCATTTACATGTTGAAATGCACGTTATTTTATTATAACATTGAAACCACATTACCTCATCAATATATTTGATATCTCATTTTTATACTAATTAGGATGTTGTTTTAAATTTTTAGAAAGTTAAACTTATTGGTGCATAACATGTATGAATTTCATTTCAACGTATAAATAACTAATTTTTCTAGATGTAGGGCATTAGGATAATTCTGAGAACATTGCTTAAGTCTTATGCCTATAGCTACTTAAATATTTCTTGTTTTTCCTTCTCTAGAGACATTAGAACCTACTAGTTCAGCTAGATGACCTCTCACTTACCTTCGTATTCAAAGAATTTAGAATATCTATTTAAAGGTATGAATGTGGGTTTTTCACTCATGGTCTATCAGTCAGCTGAGGGAGAGTAATGTTGCAACAATTAACAGCCCCTAAATCTTAGTAGCTTTCAGTAACAAATGTTTATGTCATGCTCTTATTACCTGACCATCCTGGAGATGCTCTTCCAGGGGTAACCCAACTGCATGGATGAAGGCCAGGAATATAATAGGTATTTAGAGAGTATTGACTACAGTGGTCAAAAGGAGGTAGAAAAGGGAGCAAATAATTTTTTGAGAAATATTGCTGTGGGAACATGTGAAATCAGTTTTTAAGTTTAATATTTTTTTTCAGCATATCTAACAAATGTACCTGTTGATAATTTTATTATCTAACATTTAAAAATGTTATCATGCCTTATATTTGCATATTTCTGATAACTTCTCTTACCTGGTATACTACTCCACCAATCTCCCACATCTTACTCAAAATTTAAAAGTCCTACAAATGACTTTGCCATGAAAATGAACAATAATGGTAAGAACAATTGGCAATATTTGTTGAGTGTTTGCGCTGTGCTAAATACTGTCCTAAGTACTTTATAGGCATTAACTCATTTAAACATCACAACAAATCTAAGAGCACAGTATTGTCATTAATCCTCAAATTTGTTAATTAAGAAACTGAGGCATAAAGAAAACAAAATGATTATTATTTTAGATGATGCATTTGGATATTTAGAAACCTAAAGGAACAAACTTAAAGATAATAGAATTAATAAAATAACCATGGTGTCAGGAAAATACCATAGTAGATAAGAGTATTGAGAAAGATTTACCACCTTCCCTCCGTATAGGCTCTTTAAGAATCTATTAAACCGTAACCTCAACCTCATGACCTCAAACAACCAGGCCAGGGAAGCACACCTGGTCTGATGTCAAATAGAACACCTATTTTGAGAATTGAAGCCAAGAAACATGGAGACTATGTCAATTTGTGATTGGAGTGAGGACCGTGTCAAGGCACTGGAACAACCTCAAACCAAATCCAACCACATGCTGGACAGTCTCATGACGAGCAGAAACTATGGGAAGGCAGAGAAAGTCAACTGTTAGAGAAACAGAAGAGAAAATTGAACTGACATTTAGCCTGAGATATAATTAAAAGGAGCTACTCAATTCAAGAATGCGGGGCAAAACATTCCAGGAAGAGTGACAGCAATTGCAGAGGTTCTCAGACAGAGCACACTTGGTAGGTTGAAGACACAGAAAGAAGGACAGAGAGGAGGAGCAGAGTGAGGTCAGGGAGCATAATTCTGGATGAGATCAGAGAGCTAGCAGCCAAACCCAGAGCAGGCTGGTGGGGCCCTGTAAGAGGCCTGGATTCCTTCATTGGGAAGCCCAGCCCAGCTCAGTTCTGTATCCCTTTGAAGCTGTTCCTACTGGCTTTGTTGAATGAAATCTCACCTTCTTCGAAACTTTCATAGCATATACCTCTAGCAATTGGCATACAAAGTCTGAATCACAGATTTTTTTTTAGTGCTTTATTTTCCTGAGGATATTAGGTCTTAGAAATCAGGGGTCATGACTCCTTGTACTCTCTACAGACAGTAGTGAGTTGATATTAACTTGGTGTCAGTAAATATTTCTTGGCTCAAAAAGGGGATAATTATCAAGTATTCCTAGTCAGTGTCCAAATTTCCTTACTGCAGTCTCTCCATGAACATTTTAAACCCATGTTATGTGGCACAAAATTGTTAACTGAGGCTTTCCTTTATCAAGTTGGCTTCTCAGTGAACCTCATGACTGTGGATTAATAAAACTTTTGTTATGGAATTGTATGTTTGAGAGGCTGGAAAATGGGGAGCACCATATTGTAAATCCAGGCAAACAGGGGTTGTGCTTAGTGGTTTATACACAGTTCTTATTTAATCTTCAAACAACCCTAAGAAGTCACAACTACTGTGTGGGAAAATCAGTCACCCAGTCAGGCTTGTTGAGCCCTAAGCCCATGTGCTTCACCACCAGGCTAAAGTTGCTCAGTTTGCCCTGATGAAAGAAGGTGATTTTCCTTTTCTTTTGTGCTCAGGCCTACTTACACATCCAGCACCTTCACTCTGGTGCAGGCTATACTTTACAGATGGGTGAGATTCTCATTTTACTCTAATATTTATAAAGCCAAATGATTCAAACTTTGAAAAAAATGAAATTAAACAGCAATCTTGCTCTTCTTGTAGCACCTTCCTGTTCTACATTTTTTTCTGATATTGACTAAGAAATTTTAAGGCCAGGCGCGGTGGCTCAAGCCTGTAATCCCAGCACTTTGGGAGGCCGAGACGGGCGGATTACGAGGTCAGGAGATCCAGACCATCCTGGCTAACATGGTGAAACCCCGTCTCTACTAAAGAATACAAAAAACTAGCCGGGCGAGGTGGTGGGCGCCTGTAGTCCCAGCAACTCGGGAGGCTGAGGCAGGAAAATGGCGTAAACCCGGGAGGCGGAGCTTGCAGTGAGCTGAGATCCGGCCACTGCACTCCAGCCTGGGCGACAGAGCGAGACTCCGTCTCAAAAAAAAAAAAAGAAATTTTAATACACTCAGCTGTGCTTAGTGCTTACAATTGAATTACATATCACCAAACCAAACTGTTTCATGAGACTGTATTTACAAGAAAAGACATGGAGAATTGTGTGTATTTTTCTACTTCAGAAGAAAAATGTTCCATAAGATCTTCTGAAATCTTTGACAACAGCCATTATTTGGTTTTTGTGTATAGCTGAGGTTCACATTAAATATTTGAATGTTTGATAATAACTGGATAAATAATTATTGCTATCCAAATGGGTAGATCATAATGTGTAAACTTATATTTTGTCTTTGAAAATGGTCAGCAGGGCCAGGTGCGGTGGTTCACGCCTGTAATCCTAGCACTTTGGGAGGACAAGATGGGTGGATCACCTGAGGTCAGGAATTTGAGACCAGCCTGGCCAACATGGTGAAAACCCGTCTCTACTGAAAATACAAAAATTACCCGAGTGTAATCCCAGCAGCTGCTTGGGAGGCTGAGGCATGAGAATTGCTTGTACATGGGAGGTGGAGGTTGTAGTGACCCGAGATTGTGCCACTGCACTCCAGCCTGGGTGACAGAGTGAGAGACTCCATCTAAAAAAAAAAAAAAGAGAGAGAGAGAGAAAAGAAAATGGTAAGCAGGATCTACAAGAATACTCTAGGTATAAAGTAACAGTTCATTTTATGAACAAGAACAATATGTCAACCGAGACTGTATTTTACAAGCTTCCCCAAGTTAGAAACAACCCCACCAGATTGCATATATGATTTAACTATGATTTCTTATCTATGATTATCTTATCTAACTTAACTATGATTTCCAATGGAAGTTGTAGTTTGGAAATCTTTCCTTCAGCCTAGGAGAACCTTCAGGGTGTTATGTTCTTGGCCCAGGGCTTGGCTTTGTGGCTGTTGTTGGCTGCAGATGGTCCTTGGGAAAGTTTTAAGTCTCTGCTTCTCATGTAGGCTTACCCACACTATAATATTTATGTGAAGCCTGAGGCTGAAAACATCAGTTTTAGCCAATAAAAGGTAAATAAAAGAATCATTTTTATGTTATAATATGCATTAATATATGATGAAACAGAAAGCAAAAGTGGCACCAATTTTAAGTATAAATATTAGTGCAAATGCAATTGTTTTGCCATTATTTTAATGGCAAATATAACAACCTAATACAACAAAGGCTTTCCAACAAAAGTCACATTTAGAATGCCTAGGATCAGGTTCCAATTACCTCTGCCATTTATGAAACAATTGACCTTACTGTTTAAGACCCAGCCTTAAGCAGACTTCTATGGTTTGAATCCTAGCTCTGTTCCTTCCTGACTGTGTGGCTGTGAGCAAATTATTTAACCCCATTGTGTCTCTAGGGAGGTGTCTCAGTTCCCTTTTCTGTAAAATGGGGCTCACACTAGCCATGCTTGCCCCCTAAACTTGTTATGGAGATTATGTGAATTAATATGTGTAAAGTGCTGAGAGCTCTTCTGGCATATAGTAGGTGCTATATAAGTGTTTGCTAAATAAATTAAATTAACTTAAATTGGGATCACAGTAGTAAATTTTGAGAAAATTTAATTTCTGCTACCATAGGAGTACTGACTGAGAATAGCAGAAACATGCCCAAGACCCTCTTTTGCTTGCTCCTGTTTTGCTTTCCTTTCTCTCCCTCACCTGGGGAACTTATCTGTAACTATATTTATATCATCACCCTCACCAAGCACTTGAACCCATCTTTTGATTTCAAATTCTTTGTTCTTTCAATTGTACCATATAGTCCAAAGGATACAAATGTGTCTCAGTTTGCTTCTCAAACTTTCATGTGTCTATAAATCACCTAGGAATGTTGCTAAAATATAGTTTCTGATTCCATAAATCTGGACTAAGTAGCTGCACATTCTGCATTTCCAACAAGCTGCCAGGTGATGCTCTTGCTGCTGGTTCCAGGTTCACACTTGATTAGCAATGCCCTAGTGTATCTCACCATCTTTGCATATATATATATATATATATATATAGTTGGCACCAATTTAAATATGTGCTTCTACTTTGAGCTCCAGGCCCTTATAGGTCACCACACATTATTGTGGCTCTCTACTCTTTAATGTCTCATGAGTACGAGGAAATTGGCCACAACATAACAGTGACATTTTACATGCCCACCCATCTGCTCCTTTTCTGTTACACACTGCTGGGAAGTGAGCAGAGAGTTTCTAAAACCTTGTCCCCAAGTCAATATGCTCCATGAAAATTTGGCCATAGAATCTTCAGAGAATTTGTGCTCCAAAGTTGCAGGCAGAGAACCTTTCCTGGACCCAGAAGCAGATGGCAGTCCTGTGGGTGGTGCCCCTGAGGGGTGGGAAAAGTATGATTCTCTGACAGTCACACAACCTGAGGCAGGGCTCTCAGCAGGAGTAGAGATGGGTTGGGCTCAAGAGGAGAGATGGAGCAGGAACTCCTTCCATGTGCTGCGCCAGCAGTTTTGGGCTCTGCGCTGGGCTGAGTTATTAACACGATCCAAGGAGAAATGTACACAGAGATGTTCCCAGTGGGATACTCACAGGAACACTCTTTCCAACCTCTCCACCCTCTTCCAGAGTTCTGTGAGAACATATCAACAATGCTATGAGGTTAATGAACCCATAAAATCATCATTAGTTTTTCAGCTTTTAAAATTATGTGCAATAATTGGCTCTTTGGATGCTTGTCAAGGGACCAGTTGCCAAAAACTTCTTCCCAGGAAAAGTTTTATTCTTCCCAGGAAAAATTTGAAATCTCAACTTCAAAATAATAGTTGTCCTTCAATACTTTAAAAATGTGAATATTGCAGGGTAACATTACAATATACCCCTTTGTAAGAAAAGTAGATATATAAAAATAGAATACAGATTCAAAAAACATGTATCAGGAGATTATGTACCTTCTATGCACTGGGAAAACTATACTGAACCTAATATAATATTTTCCTCCTTTGGAGACTTCCTGGGCCTGTCCAGAATAGCTGAACTTCGTGTATACTGTCAGGCTATATGGGTAGGTGCCCCAGGATAACAGGCAACTATGTCCAGCAAGTGCCATCTGCTGCTCTTGGCAGTGACCAAGCCTGCAGATTGAAGTCCTTCTGCAAAACCTCATCTCCCAGAGCTCACCAGCAGGGAGTTGGCACAGGTGACTCTGTCAAAACGTTCTTTCCTGTGCCCTGTGTTCTGAACAAGTTCTGGGAAAATTTAATTCATACATTACCATTTTTTGACCACTCTCTCTGATTATTGTTATGGCTTTAAAATAATCTCAAATGTCATCCAAAGTGCAAGAGGTCATGCCCAAAAGAGGCCAGAGAAAGTCACAAACAAAAACTCCTTTGCCACATTGTAAGACTAGCTTAGGAGTTAGGGTTTTCTCATTCCTGCATTCTTTTCTTGGGCCCATATTCTCTCCCCTTTAATTATCTTCACTCTGACCCTTTCCCCTTTGAACACGATACTCCTCCACCAGATGACCCACATAACCACTGAATCATTCAGCAGTGGGACAACTTTTCATTGAACTCCTCAGGACCTTAGGTTTGGTGTTTATAAAATGGGGATAATAATCTTGCAGGATGATGTCAGTGAAACCATTTTAAAAATAAATGATCATATATTAACTTCTTCCACAATTATTTGATTAGGAAACAGAAAACAGAAAAGCTCTCCAAAGAACTCTAGTGATTCTGAAAATTTCTAAGGGAAGTTGGGGTTCTCTAAAATGCTGTAGCTACCAACATCCTTTCATTGGGTTACACATATTCTGGAATAATTATATTTTCTTTGATTTGTTCCCTTCCTACTTCCCTCCTTTTCTGCCTGACTTTTCTCTTTTATGTCTCTCTTCTTCTCTTTTCTCCATTTTTCCTATTTGTCTCCCCAATCTCCTGCTTCTCTTTCTCTACGGAAAGAAAACACAGAGAAGATCTTGCTTGGTTTGGAACACTATTTCTGAATGGGTGAATGAGTTAAGTGTAGACTGAGATCATCTAAAACAATAATAGTTTATACCCCTACTATGGTGGTCGTTAGTGCAACTTGCCAAGAATTTCTGGTGCTCTGCATTCTGGGGATATGGTAGGATTGCACTCCCTAGGCCACTATGGTTGGCTGTGTGACTAGTTCTGACCAACAGCTGTGAGCAGATGAGATGTATGCTACTTCTGGGCAGGAAAATCTGGTTGCTTATATGAAACCCTCCAGAACTGTATCTCCCTGGACCAGCAACTAGAAATGTTTGAGACGATACCTGTTCTATCAGCCCGGGCCCATGATTAATTACAAAAAACAGAGGTCTTAAGAGACACATAAGAAACATAGATTATGAGTGAGAAATAAACTTCAGTTACTTTAGGACCCTGAGATTTTAAGAATTAGTTTTTACCACGGTAGAAGTTAACCTGATTCGACTGATGCATTTACAAAACTGTGAGCTTCTCTAGGGAAGAGAAGAAAGGAAAGAAAACTGTTACTATTTCTGTGAGGTACTTTCATAACAACAAATTGTTATGAATAACAAAATGATATTCTTCATTCTTGACCCAAAGGATTCAAGCTATAGTTTTCAATAGTTTTTTGTTTGTTTGTTTGTTTGTGTTTTTTTTTTACTGCTTCGTAGTATAATACAGCCTTTAGCATTTTTTAACATAATGTTTTTTTTTTTAACACAGAGGTAACTAAGATCACGAGCAACACTTCCAAGTTGAAGACCTAGGTCAGTAAACATAAACTCTCATGGTAACAATCTAAATCTTAACAGAGAATTTGAAGGAAAACAGTCACCATTTTATTTATCTACTGTATTCATTTTTCAAATATTTATTGAGCACCTACTTGGTCAGGTGTTATGTTATGTAGTAGAAAAATAGGAATCAATTTAGAGAAGTACTTTACTGTACTTTGAGCTGTTTTCCACATATTACCTAATTTTATCTCATAATAACAAAATGTTTGCTCTATTTCAAAGATAAGGAAGCTGAGACACAAAGAATTAAGTAATTTGTCAGACCGACTCAGGTGGGCAGTAAAAAAACTGGGACATAACCCCTATTTTCACACTGAAATCTGTGTTAAGTATTTCACCGTTACAAGAAAAGACCACTGGGGCAAAGAAGAAAATGGGAATGTGATTATAAAATGTATCATTATTTGCATACTAGTAAAAAGGAATTTTTGATGGTGACTATATGGAAGACTTATTTTGTGGACCCCTGAAACTGTAGACAACCCATAAAAGTCCCTGAAAGTAGTCAATGACCAAAAAACATTAAAAGCAACACTGTTCCACAATTATATAGCAATTATATAGCATAGCAAAGAGATACCAGAATTCCACTTTTTCGCATTATATTTTCCATGAATTCCAGCAGTGATAAAGAAATAGTATCACATTTTCTTTCTTTATTTGTACTTATAAAATTAAATAAATAAAAATAATGTGAAAGGCAAGCCAAAATTTTATTTGAAATTTTTTCCATGTTTTATTGATGGCAGTCCTTGAGAAGGGGTTCTTGAGTCTATTTTCTCTTTCATAGAATTATTGAATAATGGAGATGGAAAAAAACATAAGAATTAATTTCTTTAGATAAACTTATTTAATTGGTTCAAATAAATTTTGGTTAGGGTGTGTACACTGACACCCAGAGAAAGAAGCTATTGAGTCAGCGATGGGCCTGGGGCTAGAACTCAGGCCTTCAGATTTGCTCTCATCACTTTTGAGTCCATTTGAAGAAAAATGCTTCCTCCACCCTTTAACTTTTATTCAGATGGCACAAGAATAAATTTTAAAAAACTTTATTACACTTGTATCAAATTAGAATATGTGATAATTTAGGTATCTGAGCCATTTAAAAAAGTGTTATATTTGGAGTAGAGAAATAAGACTGCTGAACTGTAACATCAGCACCACAGAAATTATACAACAATAACAAAACTCTCTGCTCTGTGTCTTCAGTTGCCATCTATCTACTTAATATATACACCAAAGTCCTTCTCTGTAAATATCAATAAATAAAAATTAATTTACACATAAAATTTGCATTGCAATGTGATTGACATGCTTACGTTTATTCTCCCTTTTTACAAGCCAACAACACAGGAACTAATCTGGCATTGTGGAAGGAACTGAGAGCCAGGCCAAGAGTCAGGAGACCTGAAATTCATGTCTATTTCAACTCATTTAGTTGCTTGTTGTGAGACCTTGGGCGAGTCACTTTACTTCTCAGAAACTTGGCTCCCTTGTTTTAAAAATGAGGATACTGCACTCCATTCTCTAAGATGCCTCCAAGTTCTAACACTCTCTGATGGCCTATCAGTTCAAGCTCCTGGCAGGGTACAGAATTTTATTCAGATGGTTCAAATAAAGAGACTGCAATGAGGGGACTACTTTCAGAATTTTGAGCAAACAAATGATGATGAGGTGCTCAGGAACTAGAATAGTGGGAGGCTTTTGTTAACCCTAGATTTGAAGGAGGAGGTGAGGAAACAGAGTCATTAGAGCCCAAGGAGTGCTGAGATTCTGACTGAGGCTTCACCTGGAGGGCTCTAGTCAGAGACGTGTATGGAGGGATGGAACTACTGCCAGAGGTACAGCCTCAAAACAGGGAGGAGTCAGGGAAGAAATATTCTGGCCTCTCTCTTCTGCAGTCTTCCAGTGCCCTTTCACTGCCAAACCCAACCAGTTTTCTTCCCTTCCCATGGAGTTTATACAACAATTTTATGTACCTCTTTCATACCACTTTGTTCATAATTCAGGCACCATTTCTAAAAACCATTACAAAACCAACATATTAAAAAATCATTCCCCTTCAAAGGAAAAGAAATGAAAGACATTATTGAAATTTAGGTATAATCATGTGCCAAAATAATGACATATTGGTCAATGATGACCATTACACAATGGTGGTCCTATAAGATTACAATACTATATTTTCACTGTACCTTTTGTATGTTTAGCTGTATTTAGAAACACAAATACTTGTCATTGTTTTACAATCACCTACCGTATTCAGTACAGTAACATTCTGTACAGGTTGCTAACCTAGGAGCAATAAGCTATTACCATACAGCCTAGGTGTGTTACCATAGGCTATACCATCTAGGTTTGTGTAAGTATGGACTGTGAGGTACTCATAACACTTAGTGATGCATTCTCAGAATGAATCCACATCATTAAGTGACACATGATAGTAACTGTAAAAACAGCAGCGGTGGGTACTGTTTATTCTAATCAGGTTATGAGTTTGTCAGGTTTCACATGTAATCTGGAACCGGAATGTAGCTGTGTCAAATGTTGGATTGTGTGTTTTGTGCACACCAGTAGATGACATGCATAAACACTGTGCAGCACAGCACTCATCTGCCTGGGATCCCTTCTACTGAAAAGTCCCTGTAGGGAGCATCTCTGGTGCCAACAGACAGGTTTTGCAGAGTATTGCATTTATTTCTTCCTTTGATTCAACTCCCTGCAGAGGTTTTTCCAGAACACAATGTCACTATTTCCAGGTCAGACAAGATTTTCCTGCCAAGCAGGGTGCCATGAAGAAAACCTCTCTTAGAGTGTGAGCCAAAAGAAATCAAAGTGGAAACAGAAATGCCAGAGGACTAGAGAGTAAATGACAGGAGTCTCCATAGTCATCATTAGCATCAACGTTTCGCATGCAGTGGCTTTAGTCAAGCCCACACAAAATACAGGAGTCATTGTCAGTAACGTGAGGACTAAAACAGAACAAATGTCACCTTGTCCCTGCATCAGCTCCAGAAAGGTACACACAGTGAGAATTACTCCTTTGTTGCATGCTTTTGGAGGGGGCTATTACTGAGCTGTGGAGACTGAAATGGACTTTGTTCACAGGGTAAAGCGTGAGTATCTGCTTGTAATAGGCATATTAGGTTGGCCTTTAGAACCAGGAAATTGAGTCTATCTCTGATATCCCTCAGAGGTGAAAGGCACACAGCTTTTCATATGTAAATCTCATGATTTAACTTGTGCTTCACAGATACCACTTAACTCAGGCTTGGGGCTTCTTCTTTTTTTTTTTTTTTTTTTTACTTCTTTTTTTTATTATTATTATACTTTAAATTCTAGGGTACATGTGCATAATGTGCAGGTTTGTTACATATGTATACTTGTGCCATGTTGGTGTGCTGCACCCATCAACTCGTCAGCACCCATCAATTCATCATTTATATCAGGTATAACTCCCAATGCAATCCCTCCCCCCTCCCCCCTCCCCATGATAGGCCCCGATGTGTGATGTTCCCCTTCCCGAGTCCAAGCGATCTCATTGTTCAGTTCCCACCTATGAGTGAGAATATGCGGTGTTTGGTTTTCTGTTCTTGTGATAGTTTGCTTCTAATTCTCAGGAGAACTAGCGGTGTTTGCGGCCTCCACAGTCAGTAAGCTAGATAAACTTGTTCCTGTTCTTACACAGCATGGCTATTGTCCTTTGAGGGAGGAAGGAATAATAATATGCTTCGTGTTTATATTTTTAAAGCTGCAGTTTTGAAAAATTCTACTGTGAAACGCGTACTGAATTATTTAAATATTTTTTTCCCCTACTTCCCTGAGCAATTGTCAATAGCTGACTGCCCTGGAGGTGGACCGTTCCATCAAAGAACAGTTGTGAAAATGTGTAAATCTGTAGTTATAAATGAGGATACTCTAATTCCAACTGTAAGACTAATAAGCAGGCAGTCATACAGCTCAGCATCTACCTGAAAAGTGCAAACTTATATTCTAGAATGTTCTCTATTTCTGTCCCTTTAGTCTTCTCCCTCGACTTCCCCATCCTGCCCCACATGTTTTCTTCAACTCTCTCTCCCCATGTGGCTTCTGCTTTGTCCTTTGCTCTGACTGCTTTCTCCAATCTTCCCCTCATCTAAATATTACTCATTTGAAGACTCAGTTCAAGCTCCTTCACATTCATGAAAATTTTCCTGACCACTGCAAACCATTGAATGTCTGAATTCTGTTTTGACTTTTAGTCAAATATGTTAGTAATACTAACATATTCTCTAATAATTTCAGGTGCTATTACATTATTTCCTTAAGCAGATGGCAAGCTGCATGATGCCTAGGGATGTAACTATATTATTTTTGTATTTACTATAAGAAGTAGCCTAGTGCAAGGCATAGCGATGTTAATTACTCACTAGTTATTTTTCATTCCTATAATATTTTCATTTCAGAATTTTCACATGGTTCCAGACTATTTCTTCATAGTATCATTATATTATTTACCTACATCTTCCTCTAATAATTAACACTTTTATAAACCTCGGTCCTGTCTTTGCAAGAGCAATAGATGGATAAGTATATCTAATAAAGAAGTAGATTTTCTCTCTAGCCCCTCTATGTGAGTGTACAAGTGTGAGTGTGTTTGTGTCTTTGTGTTTAAGCAGGCTATGGGAGGGGTGAGAGAAATGGAAAGATTACAGGACTGGCTGTTATTTGGATGACAGTAAGATCACTGCTCAGAAAAGAAAGAGTTAAACTTTTGACAGTTCTCCATCAGCCGATAGAGTAATTATCAATTGAAAAAAACTCCTTTTTTCTATCAAAGAAGAAAAGCCAAATTTAGATTAAAAAATGGGAACAATTTTCTATGTGTAATATTTTTCAGTTTTGGAACAGAATCTAATAAATGAAGAGGTGGAAATAAATTAGAAAATGGTAAATGAAAAGATATAACACTTGACAGTCAGTCTTGTCTTCTCCACATTTTATAACTATAGAAACTGTACAAGCTCCCTGAGGACACGGAAGGACAGTTTGGATATTTTAAGGATTAGATTATTTATATCTATCTATAAAAAATACATTGTGACATTTGGATTTAATGAATATAAAACACTAGTGATAAACACTTGGTGAAAGAGTTAGGTTAATTTTGGAACCTAGAGGGATAATTTTGTTTAGGTCATGAAAGCCAACGTTGGATCCTGGTGGTGTACTGAATGTATCTAAGGAAATTACAGAATCTAAAAAGGCTACATTTTCTCTGACCCTGTGAGTATTCCCATTTTGTATGACAAAATGTCTCATCCTGGAATGCGGCTGTTGAAATGAGTTACCTGACCCATATAAGAAAATATTTTTTCCTGTATCTGAATCTGTTCTCTAGCTAAGTATATTTTCACCTATACACAAACATATCTGCATATTTGTCTATGTGCGTGTGTGTGTATGTGTAGATGTACAGTTTTTACTTGGTATCTTGAAACCAAGTTTGGAATATTTTGAAAATGACATAATTAGTTGTTCGTAATTTGATTTCTAGGTTGTTGAGAGTGTTTCTTTCTAGGCTGAAGGCTAACATTTTAGACCCACAGAGAAGAATATCTGGTTGGATATATTTACGTTACCAAGATGAACAGAAATGCCCTTAGTCTCTGTGGTGTCGTTTGCTAATTAGGAAAAGGCACCCCCTCCGTGAAGGTATATCCCTGTGGGCCACAGCTTGGCTCCTGGGCATGGGGGGATTTCAGCCCCCACTCCCCCCCTGCAGCCTGGCATCATTGCACAATTCACATACTTTACAAGGGTATGTGGAGCTCTAAATATTAAGATGTGAAATGGCTAGCAGCACTGGAATAAGTCTACAGGGGGTTTTGCATGAATATTAAATATAGAGACCATGATTATTGATAACTTAATGACCAGTCCTAGACATTTAAACCACCTTAGAGATGGGGAGGAGATGGATGAAAATGTTCTCAACCTTTTTAGCCAGACTGTCTTCTATTATGTTTCACTCATGGAGCTTATGTTTTGAGATAATTGGTCTAACTAAATAAATTTAATTATTTAATAACTGTTTGCATATATTGATCTCTTAACCAAATAGATATAACTGCCAACAGAGCTTTTGAGCAATATATATGAGTATTTTCATATTGGGTTCATGTGATTTTTAGGCCAGACAAAATAATTCTTTTATTAAAAAAGAATTTTTTATTTAAAAATTCTTTTATTTAATCCATGTGTCTATGCCCCAAGTAAATGTATGATTTTCACATGGTGTTTTGCTTTTGATATTTATTTACATATCCTGAAGTTTGGAAATTTTACATTAGAAATAAGTAAACAGTGCCACAGGGGACCTGTTGCTCTTAAACATATTCTATTCTCATTGTTGATAATCCTGAGCGGCAATGTAGGCAACATTAAACAGGCAAAATATGGGGATAGGGTTGCTAAGAAGTGAAGATCTCTCTAACTCTTTAATCTTCCAATGCTTAAATATTTGATAAAAGCATGCCCTTTTGTTTAATTTTTCTTTTGAGGAGAGAAAGCATTTTAACTACATGTCAAAGAATAGACAGATGCAAACAAGCCATGACTGCTACTTGCCTGATAAAGGAAAAAACTGGTCATCTGGTCTGTTTATTGTTTTGTAAATTGAAAGGTATATAAAATAATAGTTCCAACATGTTCTAGTAAAGTCATCAGGATCTTAAATGAGTTGGTGAGACTTAAAGGGAGAAAAATAAATCCCTAAGGAACATTTTTAGAGGCATGAAATATTATGATTGTGAATAAGAGTAATGTTTTATTTATATGAATACATTTAAACAAATATATGTAACCCTAGTGTGTGTGTGTGTATATATATATATTTATATATGAGTGTGTATGCTTGTGTATATATCTATTCTAGAAATAGATGTAAGCATTTTGGAAAAAAATATAGATATGGTGCTGAGTCTTTGTTTTAAATAGAAAGCAAAGTTTTAATAACTGGTTTTTAATAACAGGCTTCAGTAATTGATTATATTTTTGCCCATTCTATTTTGGACAGATAATATAGCAATATTTCAAGCAGATGCTATCAGTACTCCAGCAATTATCCTCAGATTCTTCTAACTCTTTCTGTGTGCCCATCCTCTGGCTTCAACATGCTTGGCTCCTAGAGACTGGCATCTCTGAGTCTCTTTGAAGGACTGCCCTTGGGCTACTGGCACCATGGTGCCTGCATGCACAGTCAGCCAGCATCCATGGCGGTAACATGCCCTCAAGGATAGCCCTTACCAAGGACAGACAGGCACAGATTATAAAATCTCAGCAACCTTGCCCAAGGAGGAACAAATCTGAGGTTTAATTTAGGTTCCAGAGCTCCCCAGCAGGATGAACCTGAGATTGAACGTTTACCTGAAATTATACTCTTGCTAGTCTTCTCCTTCCTTCCTTCCTTCCTTCCTTCCTTCCTTCCTTCCTTCCTTCCTTCCTTCCTTCCTTCTGTCCCTCATCCATTCACAGGCTTCTCCTATACAGTACTATACTGATTCCAACTGTACTGAATCACTTGCACACAAACTCTTGTCTCATTGTCTTCTTCTGGAGAACCTAAAATCATATCTAGCTGTCACTGCGGTAAAAACTTCACAGGCACAAAGAGGTTTATTATGTCTTGGATGCCATGCTATTTTTAAGGTATTATAATGAAGTTACTCCCTCCCTACCCTCCCAGCAATGACTGGGAATCAAGGCTAATGTCTGGTAAAGCATAAATCAAGACAACTTTTTCCCCAGCTAGAACTACAGGAAATGGTGGTATTGTTTTTGATTATACACTTCCCAGTATATCAGTGAGAAGATTAATCCACAGAGGCATAAATGACCAGAATTATGAATTGAGGTAATTCTAGGCATAGGAGATCAAAAGAAATAGCCAGGGACCTTATGTTTCCTGTGAGAAGAAAGCAAGAGAGCTGGCACATGCATGGTAAGGTTGAGACCTGAATTATGCCTGAAAGCAACTGACCGGAGGTAACATTTGGCTCTAGCCCTGACTCAGCTCCTTACTGTGGATTCCTGAGCAAGCTGTTGTGCTAGTTCTCCTAGACCTTAGTTCACTTACCTGAGGACTTGCACTGAATGATACATAAACTTCCTTCTGGATTTTAGTTTTGTGATTCTGTTTGCACGATCATAAGCAGCCAAAAGAAAAGCCATACATGAAGCTTCAGAAGCTGGAAAGTTTAAACACGTATCAGTTACTCGTGAATTACACTTTTCTGTGTCTGAGAGCATATGAGGAGCTTTGCTTGAGTAGCAGCAGAGGAGCTTGTTAAGAATTCAGAAGCATAGGCGTAGTGGAGTATTAAATGGCTAAGAAAAAGACACCAGCTATCTCACTGGTAACTCAAAGCAGAATTTCGCAACTTAATCTCATTCCCACCAGGAGTCTATTACACATTCAAGACCTTGGAAGACTACAAAGTCAAGAATGGAAGGAATAGATTAAAGGGGGAATATTACTTTCAGAAGAAAAGGGAAAGAAACAAAAAGAACAAAATGCAGCTACTGTTTAATTTTAGTGAAAACTCTTTCTTAAGCCAAAGGAGTCTTACATTTCTCAGCCCACAATATCTGTGGGAATGTCCATGGAATTTTCTGTTTCCTCATCTTTAGTTTGTGAGAGGTATGTGCCTGCCCCATTGCAGCTCATAAGAACTCACCTGGCTAGCCATAAGTAGAAAGCTGAAACTGGATCCCTTCCTTACACCTTATACAAAAATTAACTCAAGATGGATTGGAGACTTAAATGTTAGACCTAAAACCATCAAAACCCTAGAAGAAAACCTCGGCAATACCATTCAGGACATAGGCATGGGCAAGGACTTCATTTCTAAAACACCAAAAGCAATGGCAACAAAAGCCAAAACTGACGAATGGGATCTAATTAAACTGCAGAGCTTCTGCACAGCAAAAGAAACTACCATCAGAGTGAACAGGCAACCTACAGAATGGGAGAAAATTTTTGCAGTCTACTCATCTGACAAAGGGCTAATATCCAGAATCTACAAAGAACTCAAACAAATATACAAGAAAAAAACAAACAACCCCATCAAAAAGTGGGCAAAGGATATGAACAGACAATTATCAAAAGAAGACATTCATACAGCCAACAGACACATGAAAAAATGCTCATCATCACTAGCCATCAGAGAAATGCAAGTCAAAACCACAATGAGATATCATCTCACACCAGTTAGAATGGTGATCATTAAAAAGTCAGGAAACAACAGGTGCTGGAGAGGATATGGAGAAACAGGAACACTTTTACACTGTTGGTGGGACTGTAAGCTAGTTCAACCATTGTGGAAGAGAGTGCGGTGATTCCTCAAGGATCTAGAACTAGAAATACCATATGACCCAGCCATCCCATTACTGGGTATATACCCAAAGGATTATAAATCATGCTTCTGTAAAGACACATGCACACGTATTATCATTGTGGCACTACTCACAATAGCAAAGACTTGGAACCAACCCAAATGTCCATTAATGACAGACTAGATTAAGAAAATGTTCCACATATACACCATGGAATACTATGCAGTCATAAAAAAGGATGAGTTCATGTCCTTTGTAGGGACATGGATGAAGCTGGAAACCATCATTCTCAGCAAACTATTGCAAGAACAGAAAACCAAATGCCACGTTCTCACTCAGAGTTGGGAATTGAACAACGAGAACACTTTGACACAGGAAGGGGAACATCACATACCAGGACCTGTTGTGGGGTGGGGGATAGCATTAGGAGATATACCTAATGTAAATGACAAGTTAATGGGTGTAGCACACCAACATGGCACATGTATACATATGTAACAAACCTGCATGTTGTGTACATGTACCCTGGAACATAAAGTATCATAAAAAAATAAAATAAAAATAAAAGAACTCACCTTCATACTACTTGTCAATTCCACAAATCCTGAAATGCATTATATGATTGGACTGGATCCATACAAATGTTGAATAGCATTTCAAATCTTTGAAGTGCCAATGACAGTACTAACTCAAGTCACTACGAGTGTTCAGCAAAGACCCTGTAAAACAGTTACTCAAACCACACTCATCCCTGCCCTTTGACTTCATCCTTATGGCTTCTGGAATGGGGACTAACTACATCAAGTCATTCTGTAGAACAAACTTGTAAAAGAAGTGTGAATAATTTTTTCATATTATTAAGATATTTATAATCAGAAGTAGTTACCCAAAACTGTAAACCATTCGTATTTTCCAAAGATGTAGTACAACTGTTCTGATGTTAGGACATTAGAAGTATATGGAATTTAAATCTGTTTTTGTATCAATTTGCTATTTAAAATAAATACATTTACATGATACAAAATTTTGAAAGCATAAAATGAAATTTTCCCTCCTGCCCCTGTTCACCCAGTATTCCTCTGTGGAGATAACCAATGTTATCAGTTTATTAGTTTATTTCAGAGATATTTTATATAAGCAAATACTCTTGTGGGTGTACCTTTGTATGTTTTACATACTGTTATATACCTTCCTTTTCTCACATAATATACAATAGGAATTATTCTATATTGGTACTAAAAACCTCCTCTCTTTTTTAATATAACATTTCAACACTCCATGCTCTCTATCTCTCTTACTTGCTTAAAAGAAAAAAAAAAAAACAGAACTAACTACCATTATTTATTTGTTTATTGTCTCTGACCCCCAACTAGAATGTTAACTACATGAGACTAAATAATTTCAACTGTTTTATTCACTGCACTCATTATTAATGCCCAGTACAGTGCCTGGCATATAGTAATTACACAATAAATATTTGAATTTATTCAATAAATGAATATGTTATACTTGATAACTATTGATAACTGTATTGTATTGTATGTAATTAATTAAATGTGTTAAGTCAGTATTCTATTAACGGACATTTAAATAGTGTCTGGTCTTTTGTTCTTATAGACTCTGCTGAGATGTGCATTTTGGTACATGCATCATTAATCCTAGAGCCACTTTATCCTTAGGGAAAATTTCTAAAAGTGAAATTGTAGTTTCAAAGAATGCAGAATTTTTTTTTTTTTTTTTTTTGAGACAGAGCTCTGTTGCCCAGGCTGGAGTGCAGTGGCCTGATCTCGGCTCACCGCAACCTCTGCCTCCCGGGTTCAAGCGTTTCTCTTGCCTCAGCCTCCCTAGTAGCTGGGACTACAGGCGTATGCCACCATGCCCAGCTAATTTTTGTATTTTTAGTAGAAACAGGGGTTTTACTATGTTGACCAGGCTGGTCTCAAACCCCTGACCTCGTGATCTGCCGGCCTTGGCCTCCCAAAGTGCTGGGATTACAGGCGTGAACCACCGCATCCAGTCTGAAATTTTTAATTTTGATAGATAATGCCAAATTGTTGTCTTTGGAGGTAATACTAATTTTTACATTTACCAGCAATATATCTATGCATAAATACAATTGTCTTTATTTAAAGGAAAATATATTAAAAGTAATAGCAAAAACTGCAATTACTTTTGCGTCAACCTAATAATATTTATTTTGAAGATACCAGAGCATTTAAAAGAAACTTCAACCCAAATTTAACAAAATCTAACAAGCTTCAATAAAGTAAAATTTCTCCTATTGACTGAACTCTTGATGTGGCTAAATCTTATATGATGTGTCTTCCTTAGAGAGAGGATTTTCCAAATATAAGCAGAGGCAAGATGAGAACGTGAATGGTAATAACGCTAGCCAGGCCCTGAAAGTCTAGGATCTGATAAACCAATAGCCTTTTCAAGGGTCAAAAAGTAGGTACTGGAAAGAAATTATGGTGCATAATCAAATAGGTGACCACTGCATGGTTGGAACCAAGAAGTGATGGATTTAAAATGGCAACAAACCAAGGTCCAGGAAGACAACAGACCCAGGAGACATGTGGCAGTTTTAGAGGGTAATCATCTCACAGACTGAAGTGGAAGGGTATGATTACTGAAAAGGGCAAGGCAGGATTCTATTCTTGAGAAAATTGAATGGCAAAGTAAAGTAGAGACTTGCAAAAGTGACAGCCCAGCACATCAAATATGAGTAAAAAGCAGCTTCAGCAAAATCATTTTGAATCCTGTATAAGTATTTTCTTTCTGCTTGCTGTTGGCCCTCCTACTAACTACTCTTCTCTTGTTTGTTTGTTTGTTTGTTTGTTCTACCCAATCACACACTACTGGAACAGAGTCATGGTGTTCATTTATCTCTGGATACCTGACCTGACATGGCCACAGGTTGTCTTTCTCTTGAGTCTGTTCAATCCTGATGCACACAGGCTCAGCAGTGCATCTTTGTATATTGGAGCCTAACTATGAGTACTGGATTTTTCCTGGAATATCTTCTGTTGATCCACTCTTGTCCATCGACTTTTGGCTTAAGCAGCTCAAGATCTTTTATTTTGGGAGACTCTATTTGTTACCATTTCACTCTTGGTCTCACTCTAGACCACCTCCCCTATCCGCCCTCTCGCCCAAAGCTAGAGAGCAACTTTCCCTGGACATATTCTAAGATAAATATTGATAGTCATTCAGGCTCTGGGGAAATACGACAGGTGGCCCATTATAGTGTGATCCAACATTGGCAAATACTGGTGATGGTGATGATGATGATGATGATGCTGATGCAGATAATGATGATAATAATAGCTTGGAAACTAGGCATTGTGCTGCTTTTTACAGAGTTTCAAATTTACTTTTCATAAAGGCCCAGCAAGTTAAGTATAACATTATTCCAATTTTACAGAAAAGGAAAATGAGGTAACTTGCGCAAAGGCACATAGATAGCAATTCAGAAAGCAAACCAGGCAGTCTGTCTCCAGGGCCAACCATTTTAAACTGGGTCACAGGATCACAGCAGTAGTGTAAGAAAACTTGACTTCTTGCTGATAACTTATTTAGTGACCTAGATTTCTAAAATTAACTTAAGAAGAAATGGGATTGGTCTCAGAGGACTGGGTGTGCTGAAACTTCAAGCAACAACTAGATTTGACTTAACTGAGCCTCCAGTTTTTTTGTGACTAGAAACAGTAAGAAGGCTGCTGGTTAGTTTACCAGGAGCTTTTACAGCATGTATTGGCAAAATGGGAAAAATTCTTATTTGTCTCACAGAAGATAGAGTGTCAGACGCTTGCTAGATACTCAACCATCCTACTTCCTCTTCTTAGACATGCAGAAAAGCCACGTTTCACAATCACCATTTCAGTAAGGTTGAGGCTACATGAACTGAGCTCTGGCCAACAAAATGAGAGTAAAAGTGATGTATCCTCCCTGGAGATCTGGCCTCTCAAACAACTTACGTGATCTCCATTCACGCACTCTTGTGCACGTCTTCTCTCTTTCCTCTATGTAACTGGAAAAACAGAGCTCCAAGATAACTAAAAGGAACACAGTGGAAAGAGGCTGGTTCCTGAGTCTTTCTCTCAAGGAATGTTTCTCAGGAGAGGGCCTGACCTACATGGAGCTGGGTCAAAAACAAAAAAATAAACTTTTTTTTATCTTTATTTTTCTTCTTGCACATGTTAAACCACTTTAATTAGGATTGTTCATTACAGCAGCTAATGTTAATTTGCCGTGACTAATACAGATAGCATATAAAGTTCTTCCTTGATGCAAAAGGGCAGTATAACTCTGTAGGGAAACCAGTCCCTTTCTGATTGGGTCACTTTCTGCTTGGGTTTAGGAAATAGTGGTGCTTAAAAGTTTAAAACTCAAGTCAACCAGAGAATCTGCTCTCTGTTTTACTCCCCCCAGACCTATTTCCCAGGAACTGGACCCTATTCCTACTCTTCACTGCCCTATTTCTCAATAGAATTATGAAATGTACCAAATTCCAAATATTATATGATCTAACATCTTTCAGTGCATGCAAACTTATGGCATAATTTGATCTTGGATCAAAACCCCTTTTCCTTTCTATATGTTAGTTCTATGGATCATTGCTTTGTAATCAGGCTTGCATACCCAATCAATCCAGTCTATTTGATACAGAAGAGTTGAGTAAGGAGACTGGTGGGCAAGAACTTCATACCTCATTGTATTATATGTGTTAACAATAAAACTTTCAAGGACAAGTGGCTAGGCCAGAATGTCGTATGACTAGAGACAAACTATGGGTCTAGGACCAGGGGCCAAGGACACTTCTTATCTTGTTTCCATGGAATTACCTTTGCAAATAATATGCTTCTAGAAGTTCAGAAATTGTATGGGATGAACATAGAACTGTTCAGGAATAAAGAGATAAAACAGCTACCCAGCCTGATGGAGCAAATCTACCCTGAGGTCTTTAGAGTATTACAAGTGTCACACCTGGATTTTACTTACCTCTGAAAAGAATATTAATGGGGTACAGGAGGAGGAGGAGGAGGAGGAGGGAGGAGGAGGAGGAGGAAGAGGAGAGAGACTTATGAAGTGCCTGGGAAAATATTTCACCTGTTATTGTTTCTTTGATATTTTTTAATATTATTTAATCACAATGAAAAAAAACCTATTTTTTTCTGTTTTTTTTTTTTTTTAGTCACAGATGATAAAAGTTACCTATGTCTAAATTTAGGGAATGAACGCAAGGTAATTTGTGTGATGTAAGTTCTTTCCCAGGTCAAGAAATGGCTACAAGTGGAATAACATTCTTTTTTTTTTTTTTTTTTTTTTTTTGGACGGAGTCTCGCTCTGTCGCCCTGGCTGAGCGTTGGCAGTGGCCGGCTCTCAGCTCACTTGCAAGCTCCGCTCCCGGGTTTCAGCCCATTCTCACTGCTTCAGCCTCCCGAGTAGCTGGGACTACAGGCGCCCACCAGGTCGCCCGGCTAGTTTTTTGTTATTTTTAGTAGAGACGGGGTTTCACCATGTTAGCCAGATGGTCTTGATCTCCTGACCTCGTGATCCGCCCGTCTCGGCCTCCCAAAGTGCTGGGATTACAGGCTTGAGCCACCGCGCCCGGCGGAATAACATCTTTTGTATTCCTTGATGAGTGCATTTTCTTATTCCAATATTAGAATCAACAACAGGGTCAACCGAGTCTTACAGGGAAATACTTCAGTGGTCAGGAGATATATTGTCTATGCTAAATTGTAATAAGAAAGAGAACACTTGAAGGCAGAAGGGATATAATAAATTGGAACGTTAAAAAGCAATGAAGTCGAGGTTTAAAGAAGCAGTGCAAAAATTAAACTCTTTAATTAGCAATCATACCTTAAGTTGGGACATTTATATCAGAGATCCAGAAATGTTGACCTGATATTTGCTTTATTCTTTGTGACATGTTGACAGATGTCCTTGAAAGAGCACATTTCAAATATCACAAGTACAGATGTGATCAGTAAATTTGAGGTTTTATTGACTTAGTATTGGCATCTTATTTGCTATCTCAGTTTTAGCTGCCAAGAGGCAGATTTGCTTATGCTTTATGACTCAACATTAGCTCCGTATATTGGGCATATAGAATTGTCTTCTAAACCATTCTATGAATATACTGTAATGTATTTATCCATCATACTGATGATGGGCATTTAAATCATTTTAAGACACTCACTATTATAGATAATCTCATAATGGGCATTGTTGTGTGTATTTCCCTGTGCACATGAGCAAGTTTCTTAAGAATATATACTTAGAAGTGTTATTGATGGGCTGTAGGTATGGACATTTGCAACAAATTTAATTAAAATTTGTTTTCAACATGGTTGTACCAGTTTGTTTATTCATATATTCACCAACATCTCAGCATAGTCTAACTTTGTAATGTTTGCCAATAGTATCACATTTTCATTGCTTTGATTACTGTTGAGGTTAAATTGAGAGTCATTACATATATTTATTGGACATTTGGATTTTATCTTGAAGAATCTATTTATATCTTCTGTCATTTTTTCGATCAGATTATCAATTCATAGAAGTGATTTTCTTTGTAGGAATTTGTAGGAGTTCTTTAAAGATTTGGAGGAATTCTAATCTTTTCCTAGTATCAACCTAAATAACAGACAGAGATGTCCCCTAAAAGAAAATGATATTAATTTGTGACTGAGCACTGCAATGGGAATTCAATGGATATATTCAGAGACGTAAAGATTTTTAAAGGAAAAATGAGGAAGAGTACACAGGTTGTTTTGAGATAATTATTTTTGTCTACAAGGATCAATAACAAGGATGTTGTCAGCCCAAGTTTGGACAGGAAGTAGCTGGGCAGATGTCCTCACAGAGTATTATTTTGTGTAAGGTTGCAGTGGTTTTTGTGCAAAATCATGGTTTTTGCAGTCTTTTATAATAGCTCTTGTTATCAGGTAACATGAGTGAGCACCCTTCTTCGTGGACTTCCCCAGCTCCATTTGTCAGTTTGACACAAGTGATTCTGTTTTGTTTCTGACAAGTTTCACACTCATTACATGCATTGCATGTATCTTCTCCCACTCTGTGGATTTTGCTTTGTTTATGAAAGCATCTGCTCTATAGATGTTTATCATTTTGACATGGTTAATGTTCTTAATCTTTAATTCTGGAATTTGCACTTTTGTGTCTTAATTAACCTCTTTCTTTTCTTCTTTTCTCCAGGGTGGTAGATTAGAGGCTTTTAGCATGCTTCGGCCACCTGGAAATAGCATAAAGATTAACTCCATGAGCTTTAATTTAAGAAAAAAAAAACAGGAATCCACCAGAATCATGAAGGATGTCCCAAATCCCAGGGAGGAGAACATGGGCGGAAAGAGCCAGTGATGGTGTCCAGCTGATAAAACTGAGCAAAGTCCTTTATATGATAGGCAGAGAGCCTCTCTGTGTGATTCACTTTTCCACTGGGGATCTGAGCAACCTAGGCCAAGGGAGAATACTTTGTTTCTCTCAAGACCTAGAGCTAAATTGGGAAGATGCTTGGAAATGCTCAGAGAGAGAAACACCAGGAAAACCTGCAGTCTCTTTTCTAGATCCTGGACCAAGAGCAGGGTTACATTTTTAATCTAACTGTACACAAAGTCAGTCATTTCTTGGCAACCTGGCAGCATACCATGCAGACAGTTTAATCTCGAGCCAGAGATTGCAGTGCTCGTTCTGGAGTGGAGTAGAGGCCTTGACAGCCAGATTTATGGAAAGTTCTTCAGCAGTGTGTGCTGGAATTGTGCTCTTCCCTGTTGCAGTTTCTTCTGGATTATAAGACTTGTACCCAGGGCCAGCTTTTCAACCTGGAACTGGTCTGAATGTGTTGCTGGGTGCTTCAGCCTGCTCCCTGAGATTGTGATGCAGCAGGGACCTCTCTGCTCTACCCACAGGTAGAAGTGCTGGTATTTGGAGGAGCTTGGTTGAACCAGCAGCCTGAACTGTCCCACCCTTCTGTGCAGAGACTGTGGTGCTCAGAGCCCTCTCTGTTCCGCATCCAGGCAAGTCTCCAGGCATTTGAGATACCCAATCACCTAGATCACCATTCTGAGCTGCATCATCCTTTTTGTGCATAGATTGTGATTCAGTAAGGCCTTCTCTGCTCCATGCCTAGGAAAGTCTCCAGGCATTCAAAGCATCTGCTTGCCCAGACTGGCATTTTAAGCCACCCCACCACCACTTTTCAAAGATCCAAGTGCAAACGAGCCCTCTCCACTCCATGTCCAAACAGATCTCCAGGCACTTGGAGCACCCACTTGCCTGACTCAGAAGCCTGTCACTCCATGCCTCCTGTACAAAGATCCTGGTACAAGGGAGGTCCTCTTTGGTTTATGGCCAGGCAGAGTTTCAGACATTTGGGACACCAGCTTCAGATTCACCACCTGTGCTATCCCTCCCTTCCAATACAGAGATTGTGGTGCATCAGGGCCTTCTCCACTCCATGACCAGGTGGATCTCTAGGTGTTTCAAGCACCACTCACCTAGAACAGCCTCAGTTGACCTATTTTTCCTGTGCATGGATCATGATGTAGTAGGGCCCTCCCCTCTCCTTGCCCAGGCAGCTCTCCAGGTATTTGGAGCACCTGCCTGCTTGAATTAGCTGCTGGACCTGCTGCACCCTTCCTGTGCAGAGATGCTGGTGCATAGGGGTTCTCTCTGTTACAAGCCCAAGCAGATCACCAGGCAGTCAGAAGGCCCACTGAAGTGGTTTGGCTCTGTGTCCCCACCCAAATCTCACCTTAAATTGTAATAATCCCCACATGTCAAGGGTGAGAGCAGGTGGAGATAACTGAATCATGGGGGCAGTTTCCCCTATACTGTTCTCTTGATAGTAAGTTAATTCTTACGAGATCTGATGGATTTTTCTAAAGGGCTTCCCCCTTTGCTTGGCTCTCATACCAGTATGATTGTAAGTTTCCTGAGGCCTTTCCAGCCATGCAGAGCTGTGAGTCAATTAAACCTCTTTCCTTCATAAACTACTCAGGATTGGGCAGTACTTTAAAGCAGCGTGAGAATGAACTAATATACTTATTCCCCTAAATTAACAGCCTGAGCTACTACACCCTCCCTCTGTAGAGATAGGAGTGCAGTGGGGTCATCTACATCCCATGCCTAGGCAGATATCCAGGTATTTGGAGCACCTACTCTTCTGAATTAGGAGTTTCAGTAGGTCACCCCCACATCCCCACCATGCAGAGAACTTGGGGCTGAGGAAGTTTTCCAGGTTCATGCCTGGGTGTTCCTCTGGGCACTTGGTGACCACCCACTGGATTCTCCTTCTGTGCTAGTGTTTGTGTCTGGCATCAGGAGACCTATAGGCAGCTCTGCCCAATCTTGCCTTACCCATCTTTCCCCCCACCACCCCAGGGCTAAGCAGGGAGCTCAGACCACTGTCACTCCACGGATCAGCCCATTGCCTGAGGAAATAGAGAGCTTTTATCAGTAAACAAGGACCAAGTATGTACCCAGCCACATTGCCCACAGTAGGATCTTACTTTTAAGCACCTTCTATTGGCCTGCAGACTGAACCACACAGCCTAGTGTAAAACCTGCTGGCAGAAGTGCCTAGGGAAGCAAATTCCAGAGACCCTACCCAACATTCTCTATAGTTACACCCCGAGGGATAAGGTGAAAGGGAAATTTAAAATAATAAAAATATAGGGAAAGAAAGAAAAATAAAAAATTCTAACCACATAAAAATAGTTATAAAAATTAGTAGTGTGGCCAGGTGCGGCGGCTTACACCTATAATCCCAGCATTTTGGAGGCCGAGTGGGTGTATCACTGGCCTCCCAGTGGGAGTTTGAGATCAGCCTGGCTAACATGGTGAAACCCTGTCTCTACTAAAAATACAAAATTAGCTGGGTGTGATGGCAGGTGCCTGTAATCCTAGCTACTCAGGAGGCTGAGGCAGGAGAATCACTTGAACCCCGGAGGTGGAGGTTGAAGTGAGCTGGGATCATGTGACTGCACTCCAGCCTGGGCAACAGAGTGAGAATCAATTTCCAAAACAAACAGACAAACAAAAATTAGTAGTGCAAATAACCCCAGATGAGAAGGAATCAATGCAAGAATTCTGCAACCATGAAAAATCTGAAAGTTGTGATACCATCAAAATATCACACTATCTCTCCAGCAATGGTCCCTAACCAAAACGAAGACTCATACATGACAAATAACCAACTAAAAGCACAGATTTCAAAGAAGTTCAATGAGATCCACTCAATGGTGTAAAATCAACACAAAGAAACTTCTAAAGCAATCCAGGAAATGAAGGAAGGGCTATACACCTTTAATAAATCAATTAATTCTTCTGGAATTGTAAGGCTTGAGGAATTTCAAAATATAATTGAAAGCAGTATCAATAGACTGGACCAAGCAGAATTCAGACCAAGCAGATTTCAGACCTTGAAATCCTGTCTTTTGAAGTAAGTCAGCCAGACAAAAATAGATAAAAAATAATTTTTAAGAATAAACAAAGTGTGAGAAATATGGATTATATAAAGTGACCAAATCTATGAATTATTGGCATTCCTGAGAGAAAAGAAGAAAAAGTAAGCAATCTGGAAAGCAAACTTGAAGAAATAATTCAAGACAAAATTTTCTAATCTTGCTAGAGAAGTAGACATTCAGATACAAGAAATCTAGAGAACATCTGTGAGATACTATACAAAATGAATATCACCAAGTCATGTAGTCACCAGATCATCCAAGGTCAAAGCTACAAAATTTTGTAAGGTAGCTAGAGAAAAGATCACCCCAGGGTACCCAAGGAACCCTATTAGGCAAAAGACAACTTCTTCTCACAGGCCAGAAGAAATTAGGTGCCAATTTTCAGCAATGTTAAAAAAAAATGAAATTACAACCACAAATTTCATATTCCACCAAACAGCTTCATAAGTGAAGGAGAAATAAATATTTTCCAGGTAAGCAAGCACTAAAGGAATTCATTACCACTAGACCAGCCTTATAAGAAATCTTTGAAAGAGTTTTAAAAATGGAATCAAAAGAGCAATACATACTACCATGAAAACACAGATAAATACATATCCCACAGACACTATAAAGCAACCACACAATAGAAACTACAAAGCAACAAGCTAAAAAACTTCATAATAGAATCAAAACCTCACATATCAATATTAACCATGAATGTAAATGATCTAAATACCTCCACATAGTAGGCTCAGAGTGGCAAGTTGGGTAAAGAACAAGACTCATCTGTCTGCTGTCTTCAAAAGATCCATTTCACACTCAACAATACCCATAGGCTCAAAATAAGGGCCAGAGAAATACCTATCACAGAAATGGAGAACAAAAAAGAGCAAGACTGGTTATTCTTATATAAAATAAAGCAGACTTTAAATCAACAACAGAAAAAAGTACAAAGAAGGGCATTACATGATGATAAAGAGTTCAATTCAACAAGAAGACTTTACTATTCTAAATATATATACACCCAACACTAGTGCACCCAGATGCACAAAATAAGAACTTCTAGACCTCCAAAAAGACTTAACCAGCCACACAATGATATGGGGGATTTGAATACCCTAATGACAGTGGTACAAAGATCAATGAAGCAGAAAACAAAGAAATTCTAGACTTAAATTTAAAACCTGACCAATTGGACCTAAATAGCCATTTACAGCATACTCACCCCATCAACCACAGAATACACATTATTTACACATGCACATGAATTATACTACAAGATTGACTACATGCTCAACCATAAAGGAAGGATCAATAAATTTAATTTATAAAAATCAAAAGGATACCAATCATAGTCTTGGACCGTAGTGAAATAAAAAGGAAATTAATACCAAAACATCTCTCTAAACTACACAATTGCATGGAAATTAAACAACTTGCTACTGAATGACTTTTGGTTAACCAAAACATCAAGGCGAAAATCAAAATATTCTTTAAAATAAATGAAAATAGAGGCAAAACATGGCAAAAGTTTATAGTGCTGAATTCCTACCTCACAGAGTTAAAAAAAAAAAAAAAAAAAACCTCAAACTAACAATCTAACATCACACCTAGAGGAACTAGGAAAAAAAAAAAAGAAAGAAAGAAAGGAAAGCTTACCCCAAAGCAAGAAGAAAAGAAAGAACTAAAATCAGAGCAGAACTGAAAGAAATTAGTCCCCAAAGTCTATACAAAGAATCAACAAACCCCAAAGTTGTTTGTTTAAAAGACAAAGAAGATTCAGGCCGGGCGCGGTGGCTCAAGCCTGTAATCCCAGCACTTTGGGAGGCCGAGACGGGCGGATCACGAGGTCAGGAGATCGAGACCATCCTGGCTAACACGGTGAAACCCCGTCTCTACTAAAAAATACAAAAAACTAGCTGGGCGAGGTGGTGGGCACCTGTAGTCCCAGCTACTCGGGAGGCTGAGGCAGGAGAATGGCATAAATCAGGGAGGCAGAGCTTGCAATGAGCTGAGATCCGGCCACTGCACTCCAGCCCGGGCGACAGAGCGAGACTCCGTCTCAAAAAAAAAAAAAAAAAAGAGGATTCATTAACAAAGAAAAAAAGAGAAGATCCAAATAAGTACAACTTGAAATGACAAAGGTGACATCGCAACCAATCTTACAGAAATACAAAAGATCCTCAAAGACTACTATGAACACCTCTATGCACACAAACTAGAAAATCTAAAGGAAATGGATAAATTCTTGGAAACACACAACCCCCCAAGATTGAATCAGGAAGCAATTAAAACCCTGAACTGACCAATATGGAGTTTTAAAATTCAATCAAGAATAAACTACCAAACAAAAAGAGTCTTGGACCAGATGGATTCACAGTCGAACTCTATCAGAGGTACAAAGAGGAGCTGGTACCAAGTCTACTCTCACTATTCCAAAAAAACAAGAAGGAGGGACTCTTCCCTAATCTACTCTATGAAGCAAGCATTAAAACAAACAAAAATCTGGCAGAGACACAACAAAAAAGGAAACCTACAGGCCATACCCCTGATGAACATAGATGCAAAAATCCTCAACAAATTACTGGCAAATCAAATCCAGCAGCACATGATCAAGTAGGCTTTATTCCTGGGATGCAAGTTTGGTTCTACATATGCAAATCAATAAGTGTGATTCACCACACAAACAAAATTATAAACAAAACCTACATGAACATCTCAATAGACTCATAAAAAGATTCCAGTAAAATCCAACATACCTTCATACTAAAAACTATCAAGAAACTAAGCATTGAAGGAAGTACCTCACAATAAGAACCATCTATGAAAAATCCACAACCTACATAATATTGAATGGATAAAAGCTGGAAGCATTCCCCTTGAGAACTGAAACAAGAAGGCATTTTCATTCACCACTCATATTCAATATAGTGTTTGAGGTGCTAGTCAGAGCAATTAGACAAGGGAAAGAAATAGAAGGCATCCAAGGAGGAAGAGAAGTCAAATTATGTCTCATCAGTGACACTCTAATTCTATATCTAGAACCCTAAAGATTCTGCCAAAAATCTTCTAGAACTGAGAACTTCAATAAGGTGTCAGGATACAAAATCATTGCATAAAAATTAGTAGCATTTCTATACATCAATATAATTCAAGCTGAGGGTCAAATCAATAATGCAATCTTATATACAATAACCACACAGCAAAACAAAATATCTAGGTATCCATCTAACCAAAGAGGTAAAAGATCCCTAAGAGGAGAACAATAAAACACTGCTGAATGAAGTCACAGCTAAAACAAATAAACTGGAAAACATTTCCGGCTCATGGATTGGAAGAATCAGTATCATTATAATGTCGTACTGCTCAAAACAATCTACAGATTCAATGTTATTCCTATAAAACTACCAATGTCTTTTTTCACAGAATTAGAAAAAGAAAACTATTCTAAAATTTATATAGAATCAAAAATCAGCCTGAATAGCAAAAGCAATCCTAACCTAAAAGAACAAAACAGAATTTATTGCCTGTGTTTTATTATATGAAAAAATTATTTCCAGGACAATTTCAGAAATCTTTTCTCCTACCTCTTCTTCTATGATTTTTGTAGTTACAGGTCTGATGCTTAAGCATTTAATCCATTTTGAGTTGATTTTTTTTTTTTTTTGAGATAGGATCCTGCTCTATTGCCCAGGCTAAAGTTCAGCAGCATGATCATAGCTCACTGAAGCCTTGAATTTCTGGGCTCAAGTGATCCTCCTACCTCAGCCTCCTGAGTAGCTGGGACTACATGTATGTGCTACCACACCCAGCTGATTTTTCAGATTTTTATTTTTAGAGACAAGGTCTTGCTGTGTTGCCCAGTCTGGTTTTGACCTCCTATTCTCAAGAGATCTCCCTGCCTCAGCCTCCCAATGTGCTTGAATTACAAGCATCAGCCACCACACCTGGGCAGATTGTTGTAAATGGTATAAAACAAATAACAATTTCATTCTTTTACATGTGGATATGCAATTTTTCCAACACTATTTATCAAATAATCTATACTTTCTCCATTGTGTGTTCTTGGCACCTTTGTCAAGAGTCAATTAACTGCAATATGTAGATTTACTTCTGGGCTCTCTGCTGTTCTATTGGTCCATATGTCTGTTTTCTTGCCAGCACCATGCTATTTGGATTACTATAGCTTTGTGGTATATTTTGAAACATACTATAGGTAGTGTGATGCTTTAAGCTTTGTTCTTTTTGCTCAAGATTGCTTTGACTATTCAAGGATTTTTGTGGTTCTATATTAATTTTACAACTGCCATTGGAATTTTGATAGGGATTGTAGTGAATCTATAAATCACTTTATATAATACAGGCATTTAAAAATATTAATTCTTACAATCTATTCACGTGGTATATTTTTCCACTTATTTGTGTCTTTAATTTCTTTCATCAGTGTTTTACAGTTTTCAGCATACAGATCTTTCATCTTGGTTAAATTTATTTCTAAGTGTGTTTTGATTCTATTATAAATGGGATTTTTGAAAACTTATTTTTTAGATAACTCATTGTCAGTGTAGTATATTGAAGTGCTACTGATTTTTGTATGTTGACTTTGCACCGTGCGGCTTTACTGGATTGGTTTATTAGTTCCAGCAGTTTTCTTTGTGGAGTCTTTAGGGTTTTCTATATGTAATATGTCATCTCCAAAGAGACAATTTTACCTCTTCCTTTTGGATTTGGATGCCTTTTATTCTTTCCCTCCTTCCTTTCCCTCCCTCCCTTCTTCCTTCCTTCCTTCCTACCTTCCTTCCTTCCTTCCTACCTTCCTTCCTTCCTACCTTCCTTCCTTCCTTCTTTCCATCCTCCCTCCCTCCCTCCCTCCCACCATCCCTGCTTCCCTCCCTTCCTTCCTTCCTTTCTCTCTCACTCTCTCCTCTGCCTAATTGCTCTAGCTAAAATTTCCATTGCTATGTTGAAATAAATGGTAAGACTAGCCATCCTTATCTTATTCCTTACCTTAGAGAAAAAGGTTTCAGCTATTCACCTTTGAGTATGATGATGGTGGTAAGCTTATCATATATAACCTTTGTTATGTTGATGTACATTCCTTTCATACCCAATTTGTTGTGAAGTTGTTTTTATCATAAAAGGGTGGTGAATTTTGTCAATTTTTTTCCTCTAGCAATGGAGATGATTATATGCCAAAACAGACAAATGAGATTGCATCAAACTAAAAAGCTTCTGCACACAAATGGAAGAAATCAACAAAAGAAAAAGGCCACCACTGGAATGGGAGACAATAGTTACAAACCATCCATTTAAGAGGTTAATATCCAAAATATACAAGAAACTTAAATGTAGATTAAAATTATCATGAGATACCACATCACATCTGCCAGAATGGCTATTAAAAAGTGACAAAAAATGTTGGTAAGAATGTGGAGAAGAGGGAACCCTTGTACACGTTTTGTGAGAATGGAAGTTAGTATTATGATATGGACAACACTGTGAATGTTCTTCAAAAAAATAAAAATAGGACTACCATGTGGCCAAACAATTTTACCACTGGGCACATTCCCAAAGGAACTGAAATCCATATCTCAAAGATATATGTGCACTCCCATGCTTATTGCAACATTAGTCACTATAACCAAGATATGGAATCAACTTAAGTGCCCATCAGTGTATGAATGGATACAGAATATGTGATGAAATACTAGTCAGCCATAAAGAAGGTGAAAATCCTTCCATTTGCAACAACCTGGATAAATCTGGAGAACATTATTTTAAGTGAAATAAGTCAGACACAGAAAGATGAATACCTCATTATCTGACTTCTATGTGGAATCTAAACAAAACTGAACTCAGAAGCAGAGAGTAGAATGCTGGTTGCCAGGGAAGTTGGGGAAAGGATAAGATGTTAGTCAAAGGGCATGAAGTTTCAGTTATACACAGAATGCATAAGTTCTGAAATTTTATTGTACAGTATGGTGACTATAGTTAATAATGTATTGTATACTTGAAAATTTCTAAGACAGTAGGTCTTAAATGTTCTTACCACATACACAAACACACAAATGCTAAGTTAAGACAGGTGCTGGGTATTTTAGTTAGCTTGATTTAATCATTTCACAACATACACATCAAAACATTATGTTGTATGCTATAAATGCTTGCCATTTCTATTTGTCAATTATACCTTAATTAAAAAATGATAAAACAGTCTTGCAACTTCTTAAATGTAGTCTGCAGACTTTTACTACACAGAAAGTCCTCAGTTGTCAAGAGATATGTTTGAAGTGGGTGTGGACTAATTCAAGTCAAGAAAGTTATTCCCTAAAATTATATACAATACATGGGAAAGGGATACTTTCTCTTCTGAGATTGAGGGAAAATGATAATTGATTATTAATAGATGCTTAATGTTAACACATTAATATCAAATATCACATCTACTGCTATTTGGAGTAGTAAAGGATTTGTTGGAGGTTGTATGCTTAGTTGGACATAGAGATGAATAACACCATCATCAAGAATAACTGAATATTTAAAAAATTGAGTGATAAAATTCCTTTGAAAACTGGCCTGAAGAGGAAATAAGTTTTACTTTAGAACAATTAGATATAAAAGCAAGTTTATGAAAGGGCACAAATTATATAGAACAATCAGATGTAAAGTTAAATTTGTAAAAGGGTACAGTATAATAAAACAGTTTTATAAAGGTTTTACCTTATAAAAGGGTAAAAACAATACTGTATGAAGAAAGTATAATAAAACTGCAGCTGCTGTTTAGCTGTGTGCTGTAGTCACTACTGGTGAGAATATATCATGTCTAGTGAGTCTTCAGTTATGTAGAACATAGGATAAACTGATAGTGAGTTTGTGATTGAGCACTGTGAAGATGTTTAAAACTATTTTTAGAAAGACATACATGCAAATGTATGTCTATATATGTATAATGTATATTTACATGTTTTATACATATATATAAATATATATTCCCATTGTGAATTATGTCTTTTATTCTAGTACGTCTTCCAAAATGTTTTTAACTGCATATATTAACACTATTGGTTCTTGGGTGTTATTTGTTTTCCTGGCAAACTATAGATTCTCTCCTTGGTTCTAACATTATATTTCTGGATTTACTTGTAATTTCTTCATTACCAATAAAATATTCTGCATTCAAAATAAGTTTAAATTCTTTATTTTCAATTTTTAATTTCTTTAATTTATTTTCTTGTTACATTGACTAGGATCTCCAAAATATGTGGGAGGCGAGAATTCTACCACTGAACCACCAAAGCAACTCCTGTATCTCCTAAATATGTGGAATACAATCAGTGAAGCTATCTTTATCTTTCTCTTAACTTTGTTTAGAATGTTTCTAAAATTTCATCATTAAATATGTTTGCAGTAGATATCTGACAAATCTTGTTTCACAAGTTTTGAAATGTTCTTTCCCTATCTGTTTCATAAGCATTCTTTGTCTTTTTATTAGAAGTGACTTTTGCAGAAAGCTTTTCCAAAATATTTGATATTTTTATATTGTTTATCTCTTTTAATTTGTTGGTCTGGTTTAATGTGTGAATGAATATTCTGATATAGAATGATCTATACATTTGTGAAGTAGTTAATAATTGATAATGGTATATTCATTTTCTTATATATTTTGAATTTTGAAGTAATATTTTAAGATTTTACATCTATGTTTATATGTAAGATTTACTTATAATATTTTGTTCTATTTGTATGGCCTCACATCAGAATTATTCTAGCCTTGTAAAATAAATCAAACCTTTATGGAGTTCTCTATTCTTAAAAACTCTGCAAGGGCTATGAAAAGATATTGAATGATCTATGAATTCTTGAAATAGTTAAAAATTGATAATGGTATGTTCATTTTCTTATATATTTTTGAATTTTTGAAGTAATATTTTAAGATTTTACATCTATGTTTATATGTAAGATTTATTTATAATGTTTTGTTCTATTTGTATGGCCTCACATCAAAATTATTCTAGCCTTGTAAAATAAAGCTTTACCAATTTCTCTGTTCTTAAAGACTCTGAAAGAGCTTATAAAAAATAGGGTTATATACAAGTTTTGGGTAAATAGCCTCTAAAATTAATATTTATATAAATTATTACATAAAAATATGTATTATATATAAAATATTAAAATATATACTATATATAAAATATACATAAAATATAAAATTTATATATAAATATAATACATATATAATTGTAATTTTACTCTCAGGTCCCATATCATATACTTTTATATAATTAATTATTTTATATATTTTATATTTTATATAAAAATACTATTATATAATAATATAAAAATAATTATGCCAATAATATATTATATGGTTTTTATTATTTATATATTATTGTATAATATATTTATATATATATATATACCATGAAATGGTACCACATTTTCTTTATCCACTTGTTGGTTGGTGGGCATTTAGGCTGGTTTCATATTTTTGCAATTTGCGATTGTCAATTGTGCTGCTATCAACGTGCACGTGCAAGTGTCTTTTTCACATAATAACTTCTTTTCCTCTGGGTAGATACCCAGTAATGGAATTGCTGGATCAAATGGTTGTTCTACTTTTAGTTCTTTAAGGAATCTCCACACTGTTTTCCTAGTGGTTGTACTAGTTTACATTCCCGCTAGCAGTGTAAAAGTGTACTCTTTTCACCACATTCATGCCAACATCTATTTTATTTTTATTTTTTATTTATGGCCATTCTTGCAGGAGTAAGGTGGTATCTCATTTTGGTTTTAATTTGCATTTCCCTGGTAATTAATAATGTTGAGCATTTTTTCATATGTTTGTTGGTTATTCATATATCTTTTTTTGGGAATTACCTATTCATGTCCTTAGCCCACTATTTGATAGAGTTGTTTGTTTTTTCTTGCTGATTTGTTTGAGTTTTTTGTAGATTCGGGATATTAGTCCATTGTCACATGTTTGTGAAGATTTTCTCCCAATCTGTGGGTTGTCTGTTTCTATGCTGATTATTTCTTCTGCTATGCAGAAACTTTTTAATTTAATTAAGTTCCATCTATTTATCTTTGTTTTTGTTGCATTTGCTTTTGGGTTCTTGGTCATGAACTCTTTGCCTAAGCCAATGTCAAAAGAGTTTTACCAATGTTATTTTCTATAATTTTATGGTTTCAGGTCTTAGATTTAAGTCTTTGATTCATCTTGAGTTCATTTTTGTGTAAGGTGAAAGATGAGGATCCAGTCTCATTCTTCTACATGTGGCTTGTCAATTATCCCAGCACCATTTGTTGAATAGGGTGTCTTTTCCCCACTTTGTTTTTGTTTGCTTTCTCAAAGATCAGTTGGCTCTAAGTATCTGGCTTTATTTCTGACTTCTCTATTCTGTTTCATTGGTCTATATGCCTGTGTTTATATCAGTATCATGCTATTTTGGTGTAGTATAGTGGTCTTGTAGTATAGTCTGAAGTCGGGTAATGTGATTCCTCCAGATTTGTTCTTTTTGCTTAGTCGTCCTTTGGCTATGTGGACTCTTTTTTGGTTGTATATGAATTTTAGGATTGTTTTCTCTAGTTCTGTGAAGAATGATGATGGTATTTTGATGGGAATTGCATTGAATCTGTAGATTGCTTTTGGCAGTATGGTCATTTTCACAATATTGATTCTACCCATTCATGAGCAGGGGATGTATTTCCATTTGTTTCTGTTGTTGATGACTTCTTTCAGGAGTGTTTTGTAGCTTTCCTTGTAGAGATCTGTCACCTCCTTGGTTAGGTATATTCTTAAGTATTTTATTTATTTATTTTCATTTGCAGCTGATGCAAGAGGGACTGAGTTTTTGATTTGATTCTCATCTTGGTCGTTGCTGGTGTATAGCAGTGCTATTGACTTTGTGTACATTTATTTTGTATCCTGAAATGTTACTGAATTTGTTTATCAGATCTAGGAGCTTTATGGAAGAGTCTTCAGGTTTTTCTAGGTGTACAATTATATCATTGGCAAAAAGCGACAGTTTGACTTCATCTTTACTGATTTGGATATGCTTTATTTATTCCTCTTGTCTGATTGTTGTCTAGGATTTCCAGTACAATGGTTAATAGAAGTGATGAAAATGGGCATTATTGTCTTCCTCCAGTTCTCAGGGGAAATGCCTTCAACTTTTCCCCATTCAGTATAATGTTGGCTATGGGTTTGTCATAGATGGCTTTTATTACCTTGAGGTATGTCCTTTCCATGCCAATTTTGCTGAGGACTATAATCATAAAGAGATACTGGATTTTGTCAAATACCTTTTCTGTGTCTATTGAGATAATCATGTGATTTTTGTTTCTAATTCTTTTTACATGATATATCACATTTATTACTTGCATATATTAAGCCATCCCTGCATCCCTAGTATGAAACCCACTATATCATTGTGTATCATCTTTTTGATATGCTGTTGGACTCAGTGAGTATTTCATTGAGGATCTTTGCATCTATGTTCATCAGGGATATTGGTCTGTAGTTTTCCTTTTTTTGTTGTATCTTTTCCTGGCTTTGGTATTAGAGTAATAATAGCCTCATATAATGATTTACAAATGATTCCCTCTTTATCTTTGGAAGTAGCTTCAGTAAGATTTGTACCAATTCTTTGAATATATGATAGAATTCAGCTATGAATCCATCTGATCCTAGACTTTTTTTGTTAGCAATTTTTAAGTTACTGTTTCATTCTCACTACTTCTTATTGGTCTGTTCAGAGTTTCTATTTTTTTCTTGGTTTAATCTAGGAGAGTTGTATATTTCCAGGAATTTATCCATCTCCTCTAGATTTTCTGGTTTAAGTGCATGAAGGCGTTCATAGTAGTTTTAAACAATCTTTGTATTTCTGTGGTATTTGTTGTAATATCTCCCATTTAGTTTCTAATGCAGCTTATTTGGATCCTCTCCCTGCTTTTCCTGGCTAATCTCAATTTTGTTTATCTTTACAAAGAACCAGTTTTTGTTTTATTTCTCTTTTGTGGGGTCTTTTTTTGTTTCAATTTCGTTTAGTTCTGCTGTGATCTTGGTTATTTCTTTTCTCCTGCTGGGGTTGGGTTTGGTTCATTCTTGTTTCTCCAGTTCATTGAGATGTGATGTTAGCTGTTTATTTGCTCCCTTTCAAACTTTTTGATGTAGGCTTAATGCTATGAACTTTCCTCTTAGCACCACTTTTGCTGTATCTCAGAGGTTTTGATAAATTGTGTCACTAGTATCATTCAGTTCAAAGAACTTTTAACTTTCATCTTGATTTATTTTTGACCCAAAGATCATTTAAGAACAGAATATTTAAATCCCATGTATTTGTATAGTTTTGACAGTTCTTTTTAAAGATAATTCTCAGTTATATTCCACTGTGGTCTGAGAGGATACTTGATACAATTTTTTTTTCTGAAGTTAATCAAGTTTTTTTGTTCAGCTGAAGAAATTTACTTTTTTTTTTCTAGGTGCATAGATATAATTATATACAAGACATAATTATAGACGTTTCAATACACAGGAAAACTCTTCTGTCCACCTCTCTTTATGATAAATAAATCATCACAATAATTTTAAAATTTAAAATAATACACAGCTTTCTTGCGCTGAACATATTGTTGTGCACGAATATATTGGTACTGGTATATTACAGTTACTTACATTTTTTTTTAGGAACAGCATTGGAGAAAATAAGCTATTTAAACATTGACTTTATATATAGAAAGTGCAACGCTGTTAATTGTTATATAACATGCTTCATAATTTCTTTCCTTTATCAATTTTAAATCAAGATAACTTGGACTCAAACTATGATATTTTTTCTGAAAATAGTACAGTACACACATGACAGCAGTGACTTGGTGAGATGATGCCCTTTGCTGCAGTTATGAAAGCAAACTTTACTATGTCAGGAACTGATTGCCAATAGATTAGTAATTTTCAATGTCACCCATACCTGGGGTTCAGGACAAGAGAAAAGGCCTCTGACTAAGGCAAGGCCATGAAAGGATATCTGTTTCTTGGTTATCTGGGTATGTAAACAGTAATAATTGGAGCTGACTGCATTTCCTTCCAGTCAGCTCTGAAGTGAAAATTATGCATTATGTGTATGTGTAGCTACTTGAGCCAAACGGCCTTTCCAGGTTTCTTTTGTGCTTTCCAAAGACAACAATTTTCACTGTTACTCAAAATTCTGTGCAAAATGCAAGTGATTAAAACTGGATATTGCTGAAGCCTACCACCTGTTTAATCATGTCCACAGGCAGCCCCAAACCATCTCAGTCAACATCACACCCAAACATTCAGCTTTTCTCAGACCAAATTAAAAGTTTAAAGAGAAAAAAAAAGATCAAACAAACACTAAAGAGATTTTAAAAATATCTAAAACAACACAATACAGTTAAAACAATCTCCAACTAGATGTTCCCACTGAAAATTATTTGTGGTCCCTGAATTTGATTTTCTATGCAAAGGCATTGACTTTCAAAGAAGAGTGATAAAAATATGGTTTGGCATTCTCAGAAACTCCAAAAAGTTTCCTTTTCTGCTGTGACTTTCACTTAAATGAAAATCTTACACTGAAAATGAACTGAAACTTGAAAATTCACATGAGATTTCTCCCTCTCCTTTGTTATCTCTTACATGACTTTTGCATGTTTTTTTGCTCAGTTTAAACAATGACAGAATCTGTCCGAATGTCAAGCTGAAGTATTTTGAAAACAGGAAGAGAAGCCTGTTTAGAGCACCCACCTCCATAGCACATGAAATGCCCTGAACACTTTAGCTATATGAGAACCCTGTAGGTTCATTATATTGCAATTAGGCTAGGCCACAAAACAAGAGGACAAACATGAGCTGTTTTTAAGAGTTTAATAGAAATTTGACAGCTATAACTTTATTCTACATTTCCACAATTTCTTCACATGGCATCTCATACAAAGTGAAAATTATTAGATAAACATGCATTAGTTTTTAGAAATGCATATGAATGCATGAAAAAATACATCAACTGAGAATGTCTTTTCCATCAGTAACATGGATCCAGACATAAGCAATATGCTAAAGATGGCTTTGTAATTGTATGAAACCACTCCCCCTCCAACCAAAGGGAAATGATTTATTTTAATAAGTAGATGAAATATTACTAAATTTTTAATCAAGAGCTTGTGGTCAAAGTTTTATATTATAAATGGTTACATTTGATGCTTAAAATAGCATTCATGATGAGAATGTAAAGAAAAATCATTTTGTAAGCAATGGGAATCTT
>NW_016814779.1:1481374-1493575 GCF_001698545.2 Rhinopithecus bieti | reverse complement strand
ATGTATTTGTATAGTTTTGACAGTTCTTTTTAAAGATAATTCTCAGTTATATTCCACTGTGGTCTGAGAGGATACTTGATACAATTTTTTTTTCTGAAGTTAATCAAGTTTTTTTGTTCAGCTGAAGAAATTTACTTTTTTTTTTCTAGGTGCATAGATATAATTATATACAAGACATAATTATAGACGTTTCAATACACAGGAAAACTCTTCTGTCCACCTCTCTTTATGATAAATAAATCATCACAATAATTTTTAAAAATTTAAAAATAATACACAGCTTTCTTGCGCTGAACATATTGTTGTGCACGAATATATTGGTACTGGTATATTACAGTTACTTACATTTTTTTTTAGGAACAGCATTGGAGAAAAATAAGCTATTTAAACATTGACTTTATATATAGAAAGTGCAACGCTGTTAATTGTTATATAACATGCTTCATAATTTCTTTCCTTTATCAATTTTAAATCAAGATAACTTGGACTCAAACTATGATATTTTTTCTGAAAATAGTACAGTACACACATGACAGCAGTGACTTGGTGAGATGATGCCCTTTGCTGCAGTTATGAAAGCAAACTTTACTATGTCAGGAACTGATTGCCAATAGATTAGTAATTTTCAATGTCACCCATACCTGGGGGTTCAGGACAAGAGAAAAAGGCCTCTGACTAAGGCAAGGCCATGAAAGGATATCTGTTTCTTGGTTATCTGGGTATGTAAACAGTAATAATTGGAGCTGACTGCATTTCCTTCCAGTCAGCTCTGAAGTGAAAATTATGCATTATGTGTATGTGTAGCTACTTGAGCCAAACGGCCTTTCCAGGTTTCTTTTGTGCTTTCCAAAGACAACAATTTTCACTGTTACTCAAAATTCTGTGCAAAATGCAAGTGATTAAAACTGGATATTGCTGAAGCCTACCACCTGTTTAATCATGTCCACAGGCAGCCCCAAACCATCTCAGTCAACATCACACCCAAACATTCAGCTTTTCTCAGACCAAATTAAAAGTTTAAAGAGAAAAAAAACGATCAAACACTAAAGAGATTTTAAAAATATCTAAAACAACACAATACAGTTAAAACAATCTCCAACTAGATGTTCCCACTGAAAATTATTTGTGGTCCCTGAATTTGATTTTCTATGCAAAGGCATTGACTTTCAAAGAAGAGTGATAAAAATATGGTTTGGCATTCTCAGAAACTCCAAAAAGTTTCCTTTTCTGCTGTGACTTTCACTTAAATGAAAATCTTACACTGAAAATGAACTGAAACTTGAAAATTCACATGAGATTTCTCCCTCTCCTTTGTTATCTCTTACATGACTTTTGCATGTTTTTTTGCTCAGTTTAAACAATGACAGAATCTGTCCGAATGTCAAGCTGAAGTATTTTGAAAACAGGAAGAGAAGCCTGTTTAGAGCACCCACCTCCATAGCACATGAAATGCCCTGAACACTTTAGCTATATGAGAACCCTGTAGGTTCATTATATTGCAATTAGGCTAGGCCACAAAACAAGAGGACAAACATGAGCTGTTTTAAGAGTTTAATAGAAATTTGACAGCTATAACTTTATTCTACATTTCCACAATTTCTTCACATGGCATCTCATACAAAGTGAAAATTATTAGATAAACATGCATTAGTTTTAGAAATGCATATGAATGCATGAAAAAATACATCAACTGAGAATGTCTTTTCCATCAGTAACATGGATCCAGACATAAGCAATATGCTAAAGATGGCTTTGTAATTGTATGAAACCACTCCCCTCCAACCAAAGGGAAATGATTTATTTTAATAAGTAGATGAAATATTACTAAATTTTAATCAAGAGCTTGTGGTCAAAGTTTTATATTATAAATGGTTACATTTGATGCTTAAAATAGCATTCATGATGAGAATGTAAAGAAAAATCATTTTGTAAGCAATGGGAATCTTAATAGTTTAGTTGTTTAAGTTTACTGTTTTGTAGAATCAGAAAATTTACCAAGACTTTTTTGTGACCTATCATATGTCCTCTCTTGGCAGATGTTCCAGGTGCTGATGAAAATAATGTATATTCTACAGTTGTTGGGTAGAATGTTCTGTAAGTATCTGTTAAGTCCGTTTGTCCTAGGGTACGTACGTTTAAGTCCATGGTTTCTTTGTTGATTTTCTGCCTTGATGATCTGTCTAATGCTTTCAGTGGAGTATTGAAGTACCAACTATTATTGTGTTGTTGTCTATCTCATTTCTTAAGTCTAGTAGTAATTGTTTTATAAATGTGGGAGCTCCAGTGTTCGGTGCATATGTATTTAGGATTGTGATATTTTCCTGTTGGACTAATCCTTTTATCATTATATAATGTTCCTCTTTGCCTTTTTTTTTCTGTTGCTGCTTTAAATTCTGTTTTGTCTGATACAACAATACCTATTCCTGCTCACTTTTGATTTCCATTTGCATGGAATATCTTTTTCCACCCCTTTACCTTAAATTTATGGGAGTCATTATGTGTTAGGTGAGTGTTTTGAAGACAGCAGATAATTGATTGGTGGATTTTTATCCATTCTGCGATTCTGTATCTTTTAGGTGGAGGATTTAGGCCATTTATATTCAATGTAAGTATTGATATGTGAGGTACTATTCTGCATGGTAGTTGCTTCCTAAATCCCTTTTCTTCCCATTGTGTTATTGTTTTACAGGCCCTGTGAGATTTATGTTTTAAGGAGGCTCTATTTTGATGGAATTTTGAGGTTTTGTTTCAAGATTTGGAGCTCCTTTTAGCAATTCTTGTAGTGGTGACTTGCTAGTGGCAAATTCTCTCAGGATTTGTTTGTCTCAAAAAGACTTTATCACTCCTTTATTCATAAAACTTAGTTTTGCTGTATATAACACTATTTGCTGATAGTTATTTTGTTTCATGGGGCTAAAGATAGGACCCCAATCTCCTCTGACTGGTAAGGCTTCTGCTGAGAAATCTGCTGTTAATCTGATAGTTTTCTATTACAGGTTAGCTGATGCTTTTGTCTCCCAGCTCTTAAGGTTGTTTCCTTCATCTTGACTTAAAATAACCTGATAAGTATGTGCCTAGGTAATGATTGTTCTGCCATGAATTTCCCAGGTGTTCTTTGAGCTTCTTGTATTTGGATGCCTAGACCTCTAGCAAGACCAGTGAAGTTTTCCTCAATTATTCCCGCAAATAAAATTTCCAAACTTTTAGATTTCTCTTCTTCCTCAGGAACACCAATTATTCTTAGGTTTGGCTGCTTAACATAATCTGAAATGTCTTGGAAGTTTTGTTCATTTTTTGACTCTTTTTTGTCTTTGCCTGATTGGGTTAATTTTGAAGCCTTGTCTTTGAACTCTGAAGTTCTTTCTTCTACTTGTTGTAGTCTGTTGTTGATACTTTCAAGTGCATTTTGTATTTCTCTTAGTATGTCTTCTATTTCCAGAAGTTGTGATTGTTTTTTCTTTATGTTATCTTTTTTTCCTAGGCAGTAGGTCTCAACAGTGGGCTTAAAATATTCAGTAAACTATACAGCAAATAGATGTGCTATCACTCAGGCCTTGTTGTTTATGTATAGAGCACAAGCAGAGTGGATATAGCATAATTCCTAAGGGCCCTTTAATTTTCAAAATAGTAAGTTAGCATTGGCTTAAACTTAAAGTTGTCAGCTGCATTAGTCCCTAATAAGGGAGTCAGTCTGTCCTTTAATGCTTTGAAGCCCTACATTGACTTCTCTACATATAAAAGTCCTAGATGGCATCTTCTTCCAATAGAAGGCTGTTTCATCTCCATTAAAAATCTGTTGCTTAGTGTAGCCACCTTCATCAATTAGCCTAGCTAGGTCTTTTGTGTAACTTGCTGCAGCTTCTCCTTCAGTACTTGCTGCATCACCTTGTGTTTTATGTTATGGAGAGAGATTTTCTTTACTTAAATCTCATGAACTAACTTCTGTTAGCTTCCAACTTTTTTTTTTTTTTCTGCAGCTTCCTCACCTCTCTCAGCTTTCAAAGAATTGAACAGGGTTTGGACCTAGCTATTGATTAGTCTTTGGCTGAAAGGAATGTTGTGCCTGGTCTAATCTTCTATCCATACTGCTCACACTTTCTCCATATCAGCAATACAGCTGTTTTGCATTCTTATTATGCATGTGTTCAGTGGAGTAGCACTTTTTATTTCATTCAAGAACTTTTCCTTTTCTTTTACAACTTGGATAACTATTTGGCACAAGAGGCCTTGCTTTCAGCCTATCTCAGCTTTCAACATGCCTTCCTAACTAAGCTTAAGTATTTCTAGCTTGAGATTAAAAGTGAGAAATGTGCAACTCTTTTTTCACTTGAACACTGAGAGGCTGTTGTAGGATTATGAGTTGGTGTAATTTCAATATGGTTGTTCTTAGAAAATAGCAAGGGCTCAAGGGAGAGAGATGGACAGTGAAATGCCTCGTCATTGAAGCAGTCAGAACACACACAACATTTAATGATTAAGTTTGCCTTCTGGGTGTTCCAAAACAATTATGAGAGTAATATCAAAGACTGCTGCTCATAGGTCACCATTATAGATATAATCATAATGAAAATGTCTGAAATATTGGGAGAATTGTCAAAATGTTCCCTAGAGACACAAAGTGAGCACATAATATTGGAAAAATGATACCAGTAGACTTTCTCAACACAGGATTGCCACAAACCTTCAATTTCTAAAAATGTGTAATATCTGTGAAGCACAATAATGCAAAGGGCAATAAAACAAGGTGTGCCGATATGTGTATTTGTGGTTAAAATGGGTTTCTTGTATACAACATATAATTGGATCTTATTTTTTATTTAACTATGATAATCTCTGCCTTTTAATTGGTGCATTGAGACCATTGATGTTTAAAGTGATTACTAATGTAATGTGCTTAATGTCACATAGTTGTTACTGCTTTCTATTTGTTGTCCTTGTTCTTTGCTCTTATTTTGTCTTCTATTTTTTATTCTTTTTGTGTTTTTCATTGAGCATTTTATAAAATGTAATTTTCTCTCTTTTCTTAGCATATCATTTGTACCTTTAAAAACATTTTTTTTTAGTAGTCGCCCCAGAGTTTGCAATATACATTTACAACTAATCTAAGTCCACTTTCAAATAATACTATATGGACCGGGCGCGGTGGCTCATGCCTGTAATCCCAACACTTTGGGAGGCAGAGGCGGGAGGATCACGAGGTCAGGAGATCGAGACCATCCTGGCTAACACAGTGAAACCCCGTCTCTACTAAAAATACAAAAAATTAGCTGGGTGTGGTGGCAGGTGCCTGTAGTCCCAGCTACTCTGGAGGCTGAAGCAGGAGAATGGCGTGAACCCAGGACGCAGAGCTCGCAGTGAGCCGAGATCATACCACTACACTCCAGCCTGGGCCACAGAGTAAGACTCTGTCTCAAAAAAAAAAAAAAAGAAAAAAAAAATCAAATCAAATCAAATAACACTACATGACTTTACAGGTAGTGTGAGTGCCTCATAATAACAAAATAATCCCAATTTTTCCTACCATCCCTTTTATAATTGATGTAATTCATTTTGGTAAAATACCAGCATACACAAGAATATATATGTAAATATATGTATACACACACACATAAACATATACAATTAAATACAATATTGCTATTACTATTTTGAACAAATTGTTATGTGAGATCAATTAATAGGAAAAATAAAAGTTTCATTTTACCTTCATTTATCCCTTTTCCATTGCTCTTCCTTTATGTAGATCTAAGTTTCTAACTTATTTTATTTTCCTTCTCTCTAAAGAACTTCTTTTAACATTTATTTCAAGACAATTGTTGTTGTCTGGGAAAACCGTTATTTCTACTTTACTTTTGAAGGTTAACTTAGCAGCGTACAGAATCTAGGTTGGTGGGTTTTTCTCTCAAAACTTCAAATATTTCACACCACTCTCTTCTTTCTTACATGGTTTCTGAGATGTTCGATGTCATGCTTTGCCTTTCTATAGGTAAACTGTTATTTTCCTCTGCCTTTTTTCAGGATTTTAAAAATCTTTGTTTTACTGTACTTTGAAAATGATACACCTAGGTGTTGTTTCTCTGGCATTTATCCTGCTGATGTTCTCAGAGCTTCCTAGATCTTTGGGTTGGTGTCTGGCATTAATTTGGCAAATTCTAGGTCATTATAGTTTCTAATATTTCCCTTGTTCCTTGATCTCTTTTCCCTCCCCATTTTGGTGTTTTCATTGCATATACGTCACACCTTTTGTAGTTGTCTTGCAGGTCTTGGATACTGTCTTGTGGGTTTCTTTTCAGACTTTTTTCCCTTTGATTTTCTTTTTTGGAGGTTTCTGTGGAAATACCTTTAAGCTCAGATATTCTTTCCTCAGCTGTTTCCAGGCTACTAATAAGCCTATAAAAGGCATTCTTCATTTCTGTGACAGTGTTTTGATATCTAGCATTTATATTTAAAATTTTTTTAATTATTTGTTTACATTACCCATTTGTTCTTGCATGTTGTCTATTTTATTTATGAGGGCCCTTAGCGTATTTATCATTATTGTATTGAATTCTCAGTCTGATCATTCCAACATCTCTGCCATGTCTGAGTCTGGTTGTGATGCTTACTCTGTCTATTCAAACTGTGTCTTTTTGCCTTTTATTATGCCTTGTAATATTTGATTGAAAGCCTGACATGACGTACTGGGTAATAGGAATTAGAGCAAGTAAGCCTTTAGTCATGAGGTAGTAAGATTTGGCAATAGGGGAAGATTCTATAGTTCTATAATTAGGTTTCAGACTTGTAGTGAGACTGTGACCCTGGACTGTGAACTTCACACATACTTCTTTGTACCCTCCCCTACCTTAGGTAGGACAAAATGGTTAGCGTGAGTTGGGATTAGGTGTCAAACTTCTCTCATATGGAAGGATGCTGGAATTGGTTATTTCCCTTTTTTCAAGTCAATTAGGCTCTGATAAAACCCCAGTCATTTAGGCTCTGGTTAGATAGTTTCCCCTGAGGGCAAACCTTGTTAAACAGAACAGAATGCTTCGGCATATTTCCAAATGGTTCTTTTTCCTTTCCTCCTGGCAGAGCATGAGAAGATTTTCCCCAGATCTTCATTGTAAGAGCCTGATAAATCTCTTGTAAGTAAAACTCACAAAAGTTCAGCAGCTTTACATGATTATATCTTTCTGGAGATTTTGTCTCCAAGATGTGTTCCACACTGAACCTCCAGCAATTAGTCAATTACAATTCTGATTTCCTTTGGCTGGTACTGGTTCCCACAAAGATTTTTGTTTGTAGATTTCTGCTTGGGTTAGTTGTGATTCTCTGTATATTCTACTCTCTTTGGTTATGGAGCAGCAATTTGTCCTATAATTTCAATATTCTGACAAGTCTAAGAAGCATTGTTGAGTTTCAGTTTGTTCAGCTTTACTAATTACGACAGAGTAGCAACTTCTAAATTCCGTATATGCCAGTCTGAAAGCTAGAAGTCCTTAATTTTATTTTTATCACAAAATATTGGATTGTACATAGTTAATAAAATAGTCTGTAGTTTTCTTATAGTTTATTTTTTATAGTGAATAGGTAATTAAATTTCTTACATATTTTTCAATGTTGTAGACAACATTCTTGTACATCATAATTTTCCCTTGGATTGAATTTGTCTTTTTCCTTAAGTATATCCCTTAATTAATATTTAAGGATCTGTAGGTAGTGAAATCTCTTGATTTATTTTAATATGCAAACATTTCTTTATTTTCTTTGATTTTTTTTTAACGCTAGGAGGAACCCAGGTATGCAAGTGCATTCAAAGATTGAGAAACAATGTGTCCTGTAATTCATATTAATTCTAATCAACTCATCAAACCATGAGCCAAGTGATCAACCACTAATATTCAAACTGCCTTGACTTTCAGTTTTTAAATGTTTTATTATTTACTTAATAATTTCAACTTTTATATTAGATATAGGGGGTCCATGTGCAGGTTTGTTTCATAAGAATATTGCATGATACTGAGATTTGGGGTACAAATAATCTTCTTACCCAGGTAGTGAGCATAGTATCCAATAGGTAGCTTTTCAGCCTTTGTCCCACTCCCATCTCTTCCCCTTCTAGTAGTCTCCAGTATCCATTATTACAATGTTTATATCCATGTGTACCCAATGGACATGTGATCCCACTTATAAATGAGAACTTGTGATATTTGATTTTCTGTTCCTGCATTAATTTGCTTAGGACAGTGGCCACCAGTTGTATCCATGCAGCTGCAAATAACGTTTTGGTTTTTTTATGGCTGTGTTGTATTCCATGGTATATTTGTATCACATTTTCTTTATCCAACCCACTGTTGATGGGCACCTGGGTTGATTCCATGCCTTTAGTATAATGAATAGTGCTGCAATGAACATATGAGGGGAATGTGTCATTTTGATTAAATGACTTATGTTTTCTTGGATATCTACTTGGTGTGTACCCCAAAAATCTGAGACAGGTCTCAGTTAATTTAGAACAATTATTTAGTCAAGATTGAGGACATGCACCTGTGACACAGCCTCAAGGTGTACTGAGGACATGTGCCCAAGGTGGACAGAATACAGTTTGCTTTTATACGTTTTAAGGCGACATGAGACATCAGTCAACATATGTAAGAGGAACATTGGTTCAATCTGGAAAGGCAAGACAACTCTAAGTGGGGAGGGGCCTTCCAGGTCATAGGTAGATAAAGAGACACATGGTTGCATTCTTTTGAGTTTCTGATTAGCCTCTTCAAAGGAGGCAATCAGATATGCATTTATCTCCATGAGCAGAGGGGTGACTGAATAGAATGGGAGGCAAGTTTGGCCTAAACTGTTCCTAGTTTGACTTTTTCTTTTAGCTTAGTGATTTTGGGGCCCCAAGATATTTTCCATTCACATTTTCCCCTTTTCTTTTCAAAATCTTTGGCAGAAAGCATTTTAGAAGACAATTAGTCTCTGATCTCAGGTTTTATCTCATCTTTTATGGCTAGGATGATTTATTCCTAGATGGGTAGGTCCTGAGTTATTAGGAAAGCTCATTTTTAGAAAGTTCTGAAGTCTTATGTCCTATGAAGAGAAAATAGGAGGAAGAAGGGAGAAAAACAACGATAAACAAAAGATCAATCCTGGAAAACTGAAATAGGCCACATTACTCCAAAGTCCATACATCAGTAGGCAGATATGAAAGTGGCTTATGTATGTCAATAGGTTGCTGTTATTTTCTTCTGAAGTTTAAGTTGTTCAGCTTCAGTTCACAGGACTTTACAAAAGCACAGCTTAGTTTTCAGTGACTCCAAATTAGAAAAAAATGTGGGGAAAAAAAGAAGGAAAATAATTGAAAAGACTATTTTGAAGACTTGTAGCCAAGAAAAATTAGAACTCAGTCCAAACTGTAGAAAATAATAAAATCGAAAAGTATTAGTCAAGACTAGAATCTAACAACAGGTGTACTATAGTTTTAGAAGCATAATTTTTCTCTCTTCAGTTTTCCACTTTTACTAAAGACAAATCATGCTAGGCTGATTTGCATTATTATACATGGCCTGATTATTTGTATATAGTGCAGCAAGAATAATAATTTTTTTTACATATACTTTTAAATTGGCTTTGATGGAGTTTTGTTCCATAGAAGGAATCTTAGATAAGACATTTTTAAAGCTGAGCCCAGCCTTGGATTTGTACTGTTAAATACCTGTGAGTTGAGTGATCCTCTCCTCTTAAAGTCCCAAGATAAACTTGGGGCTTCTGGGCTTGTCAGAAAGTGACATGCTTTACTTACCACAAGTGAGGAACCCTGTACAGGGACTGTAGACAAAGTATGAGGCCAGTTTTCCAAGGGGCTTGTATTGGTTCCCTAAGTCAAGTTTAATTCCTTACAGGAAAGCACACCATTCCAGTTAAAGCCTTGGTGGAATAACCAGTTATTATAATTGTGTCCTGTTACAAATGAAAATAGATTCCTATTTCGCTTATGCAAATAACTGTATTGCTGCAATTGAGAATACTCACAAACAGTTTTCAAATTCTGGAGAAATCAGGTAGAGAGAAAAAATATGCTCCAAGTTTCATTCGTAGGCATACACTAACTTGTTAAAAGTTGTTAATAGTTCAGAAGAAAAGTTTCCTTGTCTCTGAAAAAACAAAACAAAGGATCAGCAATGTTTTAAGCAAAAGTTAAAAGATTCCTTCAGTCTTTTATGAGTTCAGTTCATGCAGTTAATTCCTATTCTGCTTGATATTCATGAATGTTTCAGCTTTCCATCAGTCCTGAAAGCTTTTTCTCTATTCTGATATTACAATTTCCAAAGTTATCAGAAACCTGCATTTAAGAGCACCTGTTAGAGTTTTATAGCTGATTATAAAAATATCTTCTAAAGAGGACCAAAACTAGGCAACAATTCTTCATGGTTGACAGAAAATTTGAGGGCAGTCATAGTCAAAGACACAATTGACAAGGAAATTTGTTATCTCTGTGGTACACAATAATTTAACATAATAATTGTAATTATTACTGATAATGTACACTAAATTATATTAGAATTATAGGAGTTTCCCATGATTTTGCAACACATACCAATAACATTTATACAAATACAGCCCAGGTCAAGTGTGGTGGCTCATGCCTGTAATCCCAGCACTTTGGAGGTCAAGACAGGCAGATCAGCTGAAGTCAGAAGTTTGAGACCTGACTGGCCAACATAGCAACCCCTTGTCTCTACTAAAAATACAAAAATTAGCAAGGCATTTTGTGTGCCTACAGTCACTGAGGCATGAGAGTCATTTGAACCCAGCAGGGTGAAGGCTGCAGTGAGCCGAGATTGCACCACTGCATTCCAACCTGGGTGACAAAGCAAGACTTCATCTCAAAAAACAAACAAACAAACAAACAAACAAACAAACAGACGAACAAACAAATACAGTCCAAAGAAAACCAAACACCATTTCATATTTGACAATGTTTTCTGTATAATTTCTATACCAACTAAGCCAAGTTATGTCATTTTGGACCTTCAGGAAACTAATATTTTAAAGGATGAATTAGGTCAGAAAAAGACATCATTTATAATTTGATTTTAATTATTAATTGGCTTTGGAAAGTTTGCCAAATATTAAAGATTTAAAACACTTGATATTACAGGTTATTGTAAAATAAAGTCATTTATTTGACCAAAGTGGTAACTCAAGAACTTCAAAAAAAGTCAAAAACCTTCATTCTTTGAGAAGACACTTAATTTTCCAGACAATAAGCCCTAATAAAACAGCATTAAACCAATTAAATTTGTTTTTCAAAATTTTATAAACACTATATAAAATTTTAATCTTGACCATAAGACAAAACTTCCATAAACCTTTTATAAACTTTATAACATTTATTAAAGAGTCAGTTAATGCTAACACAGGGGCCTATATGTTGGTCTTGCATCAGTGTGCTTTTGATATTAATGATTAATTTATAGAGAGGTTGAACTTATTTTATCTCTTAAAATTGGCCCTCACAATATCACGCAACCACCTCTTCCATGATAGTCACTGGGTCTTGAGGAATTCAGTAGCTTTATTTTCTGACTCTGTGTCTCAGGAATGCAGTTTGTTTTGACTGGCATCTTCTACCAGGCCTGAAGATGAGGCTTTACTTGCCATTTGTATTTAAAATTTAGCAGGACTTGGTGTCCTTTTAGACTGAGGAGTCAAAGCCCTGTAACTCAAGGTCACAAGTACTTTAAAAGCACATATATAGAGAGATAAATGAATGTAATAGTCTTAATTAAAAAAAAAGTTAATCCCAGTTTTTTTCTTAAGCAAACCAAAACCTAGTAATAATATGACAACTTGATCATATACATTTTTTTAATGTATATCCTGCTATTGTGACTTACACCGACCATTCATGACATGGTTGGAGTTTCTCATTTGTCCTGAAGATTCCTCTTTTTTAAATAACCAGTCATTTTATTCTAGGGTTAAATTTACCATACAATATCCTTGCTCATATAAAATTATTTCTCTTTAAGCTTTATTATCAAAAAACCTTTTAATTTTTATAACTTTCTTTACATCTTTCTCATTCCCTGGTTCCTTTTATTTTGCTTTATGTATAACCTTTAAATAAGTTTTGAATTAGACAAAAATTGTTCACTCTTTTAAAAAGGACACACCTTTTTTAAAGAAAGAATGATTTCATATAAATATATTTTTATC
>NW_016814779.1:1454449-1478535 GCF_001698545.2 Rhinopithecus bieti | reverse complement strand
ATTTTTATAACTTTCTTTACATCTTTCTCATTCCCTGGTTCCTTTTATTTTGCTTTATGTATAACCTTTAAATAAGTTTTGAATTAGACAAAAATTGTTCACTCTTTTTAAAAGGACACACCTTTTTTAAAGAAAGAATGATTTCATATAAATATATTTTTATCGGAAAATATCCAAATAATGAAATATTTACTTAATATAACTTTAGATTCTAAATTATGATGATATTGTCTACAAGTATTTATCCTATTACATTTATCTAATTATTTTATTTTAATAGTTTACCTAGATTATTTATGAAAACTGTAGTAGTCATCATTTAAAGTTATAGAAACGTCATTGCAAAATTATAACTGAGACAGTGAAAAAGATTTGACCTAATTGACTCCATCTTGCTTTTAACCTCCAAGCTGTCCCTGATCATTCTTGAGCATAGGCCAGACTAATTTTGGGAAGAGCTTATAGTTTAGCTTTGAAACAAAGACAATAACAAACCTTTCTGTCTGTGGACTAGACTGCTTAAAGCCACAAGATTAAAAGTTATGGTAATCTTACTAAGTTTAAAATGTAGCTACTTTTATTGAAGCATTATCAATGTCTTATTTATTAGAGACTGCACAAGCAAAGATTACTATGTTTTGGGCTGGGTTTATAGTTTTGGAACCCCTATGCTAAATTTTGACACTTTATAGTAGTTGACAGGAATAAGTATGAAATTGCTTGACTAATAAATGCAAACAAAAATGTATGCTGGCAAATTGACATTGATACATGAAGTTATGATCTCATTATGAGGTTTTTAGCTGGTTGCTTTGTAGTTTCTACTGCATGATTGCTTTGGGGATCTGTGGGCTATGTACTTACATGTGTTTTTGTGGTAGCATATATTGTCCTTTTGAGTCCATTTTAAAACTCCCTTAAGGATCTCTTGAAGGCCAGTCTGGCGGTAACCAGTTCCCTTAGTGCTTGGCTGTCTGGAAAAGATTTTATTTCTTCTTCCCTTATGAAGCTTAGTTTCATGGGATATGAAATTCTTGGTTGGAATTTCTTTACTTTAAAAATGTTGTAAATTGATCCCAGTCTCTCCTGGCTCACAGAGTTTCTGCTAAGAAGTCTTCTATTAACTTGATGGGGGGTTCTTTTGTTTGTGATTTGACCTTTTTCTCTAGCTGCCTTTAAGATTTTTTTCTTTAGTTTTGACCTTGGATAGTCTGCTGACCATAAGCCTTGGTGATATTTATTTTGTATAATATCCCCCAGGTGTTCTCTGGATTTGTTTTATCTGGATGTCTACATCTCTAGCAAGATTAGGAAAGTTTTCTTGAACTATTTTCTCCAATATATTTTCCAGGCTGTTTACTTTTTCTCATTCTTTCCCAAGAATGCCAATAATTTGTTGGTTTGGTCACTTTACATAATGCTATTTTTCTCAAATACTTTGATCAGTTTTAAAATTAATTTTCTCTGTTTTTGTCTGACTGGGTAAGTTTAAAAGGCAGGTCTTTAAGGTCTGAAATTCTTTCTTCTGCTCGGTCCAGTCTATTGATAATGCTTTCAATTGTATTTTGAAATTCCTTAAGTAAGTTTTATAATTGCAGAAGCTCTGACCGACTTCTTTTTAAGATGTTTATCTTTTCTTTCCTTTCCGGGATTTCTTTGGAAGTTTTTCTTTGTGTTGATTTCCATCCTCATCTTAGATCTCATTGAGCTTCTTTGCAATCCATGCTTTGAATTCTTCATTTGTCATTTCTGAGTTTTCATTTTGGTTTAGGTACTATTGCTGGAGAGCGAATGTGATCTTTTGATAGTGTCACAATTTCAGATTTTTCATGGTAGCAGAATTTTTTTACTGGTTTCTTCTCATCTAGCAATACTGGCACTACTAATTTTTGTAGTTAATTTCATGCAAACATGATTTTTTTTCTTTCTTTCTTTATATTGTTATTGGTTTTTTCTTTCTTTCCCTTAACTTCCTCCTAGGGAAAGTGACGGTAGAGTATGTTGGGTAGGGTCTTTTGACTTTGCTTTTACAGCTCAACGTACTTCTGTCAGTATGTTTTAAACAGGACTTTGCAGTTTTATGTACAGATCAGTAGATGATGGTTATGGGTAAGAGTCATCTGTGGCTAACACAGCTGAGTATGCACTTGATATCTTTTTTACTGGGAGGAACTCTCTGTTGCTTCAGGCAATTGGATGATCCATTAATTGCACAGAGGTCTGGATTCCCTGCTCAGCCCCTTTGGCAGGGCCAAGATGAGTGGTACTAGACTGGGCAGGCCTGATTCTAGGTTTGTCAATCACTGGCACAAGCACTAGCCCAGTGAGGGTGTCCAGTGCATGGCCACCAAGTGCCCAGAGGTCTGCCTAGGCATGGATCTAGGTAATCTTCTTGTCCTCAAGTCTCTGCACTGGACAAGGGGGTAGCCTAAACTCCAAATCTGGGAAAGTGGGTGCTCCAAATACCTGGTGATCTGCTTGATCTTGGAGCAGAATGGGGTCCCGTGCACCACAATCTCTGTGTAGGAAGTGTGTTGCAGGTCAGGCTGCTGACCTTGGTGAACAGATGCTCCAACTGCTTGGAGATCTGCATGAGTATGGGGCAGAGAGGGCCCTGCTGCACCATGGTCTGTGTACAGGAAGGGTGAGGTGACTCAGGCTGCTGATCCAGGTAGTGAGTTCTCCAACTGCCTGACGGTTTGCCTGGGCATGGAGCAGAGAGGACCCCATTGCCCCATGACCTCAGGGGAGAAGGCTGTGGCATCTAGCAATGATACTTGCAGGCTGGTTCTAGGTCTCCAAGCTAGCTCTGCCTGTAAGTCTCATTGTCCAGGATAAACTGCATATAGAAAGTTTTATTCAATAGTGTAGGCTCTAGATAATGAAACTGGCATGTTTATGAACAATAATATTTGATAACAATCTTATTTCCTTTTTTTGAGACGGAGTTTCGCCCTGTCACCCAGGCTGGAGTACAGTGACACAATCTTGGCTCACTGAAACCTCTGCCTCCCAGGTTCAAGCGATCCTCCTGTTTCAGCCTCCCGAGTAGCTGGGACTATATATGCACACCACCATGCCTGGCTAATTTTTGTATTTTTAATAGAGACGGTGTTTCACCATGTTGGTCAAGCTGGTCTCAAACTCAATCTTAAGTAAGGGACATAGAGTAGCAGTTTTGCTCTGTGATGTTGGGAATGTTCTATATCTTTACTGTTCAATAGAATTTTGTGAAATAATGTGAATTTTTTATATTTGCACTGTCCTGTATGGTAACCACTAGCTGCATGTGGCTATTGAACACTTAAAATAGGTTTAGTGTTACTAAGGAATTAAATTTCTATTTTTATTTAATTTTAAATAATTTAACATGAATAATGATAGGTGGCTAGTGGCTACCATGTTAGTAAGTACAGTTCAGTATTTTGTTTTAAAAGCAGAGATGTATTGACTGCCTTCTTCAATGCCCAATATACATTCAGTATTTAGTGATTCTTACATAAAGGAATGCATACATGCTAAAAGGTTAAAAATTGAATGTTTATGCAGGAGGGCCTAACAAATCAAGGGAATGCTTTACTACTTCAATATAAAATAAGCTATTATTCTTCCAGTTTGATCTAAATTATGTTACTGATTCAGTTTTTCCAGGGTTCTGAGGTTAAAACAAAAAATATAGGGATTAAAGATTGAGGAGGCCTGGAAAGATCACAGAAATGTGATTCTGACAACTGGGAAATAATTTCATGTTAATTTTTTTTCTTAATATGGTTTTAGTAAAGGTCTGTACCAAATGTAAGTGTAAACTGATTTAAACTTTTCTTTATTTAGGAACCTGATTCCTGGCCTAAAAGAGGAGCTATTTTATGTCTTTACACATAACATCATTTTCTTTCTTCAGGTCAGTGAGTAAAGGAAGTTCATTTACTTCTAGTTTATTCAGTAAAGAAATTGGGAACTCCCACTTGGGCCTGGAACACCAAATTATTAAAAAAAAAAAAAAAAAAAAAAAAAAAAAAAAAAAAAAAAAAAAAAAAGTAGTCTTTTAATCAATGTCCAGAAAGCAAATGAGGAAAGCTTAGTTTTCAGGAAAACAGTGACAACATTAAATTGGCCTCTTTATCAAGTCCATAGACTGACTTATACATTATGAACTTATAATCCTATAAGAGTAGCAAGAACAATATAGAATTGCTCTGGAGGGAATGGTGTGCAAAGAGAAATGTTATCAGGGGAGGTGAGCCAATAGCATGTATAATAACTACTCTCTTGTATTTGCATGCCTGCAAGAGTTTTACAGTACTCAGCCCAAACATGAACAGAGGCCCTCTGGCTCGATTATAATTTCACCAAGAGAGCCTTATTCATGTAGCCAGCTTTCCTTTATTAAAATGTCTGAGATTTTTAAAGAAGTCAAGCTACTATAAAAACCCCAGTAAAATTTGTTTCTGGTACTCTAACTTATTTTGTATATCTTATAAGTCCGTTGATACTTTTAAGTTTTTTGCTGGCCAGTTCAATATATTTTTCAGAATGAGCTCATTACGCTGCCATAACGAGTAGCCCCCAGACCTCAAGGTTTAATACAACAAAGGTTATTTCCTGCTCATTTTTCACCTCTTATAGGTCTGCCATGGGGCTCTGCTCATTATAGTCACTCACTGCCCCAGGCTGACCCAGGCTACACCTTGACATATGCTTTCAAGTTGCCCAAGGCAGGGAAAATGGAATGTAGCCAATTACATAGTGGCCCTTAAACCTTTGGCCTAGAAGTGACACAGGTCACATCTGCTACATTCATCTGGGCAAATGCATGTCATCTGGTGATACCTAACTGTTGAAGATGTGAAGAGGTATAAATCTATAATGGGCCTCACAAGAGGGGAGAAGCAAATATCTGAGTAGCCTGTAGGTGGCTAGCATGTACCAGGGCACAGTTCAGTTGGACACTAAAGGACATTTGGAAAAGAAATGATTCTATAGTCCAGTACATTTGAAAACTTTGAGTCAAACAAATTGAACTATATTTCTTCATTGTGTGATTGTTAGTATTTAATGCTGTGAAGTGGATTGTGAATAGCTAAGAACGTGTTATAATATGAAGTGTTTTCCAAATTCATTAAACTGTGGAACTTTTTTTCTTCACATAGCATCTGGAGAAACATTCTTTGCTTGGTGCTCTTTCCAAGATGGATTTCATGGGTACTTTCTGAGCCCCTCTTCAACTTATCTAATTTATCTTTATTTAATAGGATAGTTTATATATTATTCATTAAAATGTTTGATGCAGAGAGATAATAAGTGAGAACTTTTCTAAATAAATATCATGAATGTCTAAATGAAGCTCTATTTTCAGAAAAGTTATACATTAGAATTTTAATGATGAATGTTAAAGTATATGGTGGCAGATAGACTAAGAGGCTTACTTCAAATTTCTTTGAGACTCTAAAGAAGTGTCCAAGGCTTTGTCTATACCACCTGACTATGGTACTTCTAAGTTTAAAGTCTGGGAGAGATTTAACTTTTAAGAGCCTGCCAGATTGCGAGATGTGGTTTATCTAAAACTTCAGTGAGATAAAAATTAATTAGAGTTTATTAACTCTTGCTCAGAATAATACATTCTGCTAATCTGGAGATAAAAATATGTTAGCAACTGTTACATGGCATATGGAAACTGAATTAGATTATTTAGGGATAATAATAGGTTTTCACATCTTTTAATATCATACTTTTTTTATTAAAATTGATACTTTATTTCTCATATGAAGAATTACAACATATGAAGTTAAAAATTAAGTAAAAAGAAGAGAGAAGTCACTAATAATGACAAGTCATTCAAACAATGGAAAGCGATAACAAGAAATTCAAATGAGAAGTAATGAATGAGTCACCTATCCAGGATGTTATTCAGTTACATTACCTGTTAGGAATGCAGCTGTGTATCATAAAGGAAGTTACAAAAATTTTATGTGAGGAGACAAAATCAGAGTCACGAAATCCCTATAGTAAGATTTCTAAATTCCAGGCACATATTCAGTTTCCAATTACCCTTATTTTGTAAACAACTCTAACTAGGATCGTTATTTGGTTTATAACTATAGAAAATTGATATCAACATATGAAAGGGTGGGAATTGACAAGTAGAATTATGTACTATGGGCAGTGAAAAGCAAACAGGGAGTCTAGACATGTGACTGAATATTCTACTGAGTTAAATACTCAAAGGAGACAACAGTCTGAGATGCTTCTGCCTAGGGTCAAATTTGCACTTGAGAAATATCTCTGATCTAGCATAGTAATTTATATTGATGATAATTATCTGTAGTCATCAAAAATGTTAATTATTTTCAGTGCAGTAGCTAGGACGTTAGGGACTTGTGTAGTATCTTTGAAGGGGCTTTGTATCTGAAACTACTAAATAAAATATATATAAAAGCATGGATCCTATGTAGCTGTCTAACTCAACTATCCAAAATGATTCATTCCCCAAGTACTTTTTTTTCTTCCTCATCGTGGTCATGTAAAACATCCCACAACATTATGTTGACCCATAGGTGGCAATATTGGTATTGTGCAAGTCAAGCACAAAAAGATGGGGGTGAGTAAGGCAACATAATTTAATAGCGCAATGAAGAAAATGATTGAATCTGAAATCCAGCTTTGATGAACATAAAATAACTTTACCAAATCTTCTGGAATTTAGCCCTTACTTACAAAATACCCCCCACTGACTTATAGGTTTGGATTTTTTTAAAGAGTCGAAATTATATGTCCTGAAAAAATGTTATTGTATTTTGAACGTATTTTTGTTTATGTATGGTGGTTTGTTAAACTTTGTATTAAATCAGTTTTTCACAGCTACATTCCTAATATCTTTGTTCACATTTAGGAATATTAGGGCAAAATCCAAATTATACTGCCCAATATCTACAACTAGGAATTGTGTCAGCAACTTTGTGGAGGACTCGGGGACCACTTCTGGGTGAATTAAGGCAGTTGGTCTCCAGAATGCTCAGTGAATTTCTGATGTCTGTTGAAATAATGATTATATATAATGTCTTATGTGGTGAAAGGACCCTTTGGCCCTTTAGGGCAATATGTTTTAATTATTTTTAAGCTAATTTAGTATTTCTTAAAGTTTGTAAACCCATGTGCCTATTTGTTCAACATAACAATCTCACAGCATCTCTTCTACCCCTTCCTAGATTCTGATACTTCACCTTGGGGACAGGTACAGTTTTCTTTTGAAAACTGTGTTCTTTAAATCATCCATCCATTTTACTTTTCTATAATATGTATAAATATTTTCTCATTTTGATTATAAAATTATAACACTGATTATGCAGGCATTTTCTTTTTTGCCCTCCAGTAACTCTGATATACTCCATCCCTCTGAGAGGTATGTGCATGTGTGTATGTGTTAGTGTGTGTGTGTGTGTGAGAGAGAGGCACAGAGAGACAGAGAGCGAGGGAGAGAGAGAAAGAGACAGAGAAGCAGAGACAAAGACACAGAAAGAGAGACACACAATAGTGTGGCATAAAAGAAACACTGACAAACTTTGAAAAATTTTAAGTGACAAAAATAAACATTATGCAGTTTCTCTCACCTTATAAACCTGAGACATATAATACAACAACTAGTATCCACATGTGGCTATTTAAATGTAAGTAAAGTTAAAAAACCTATTTCCTCAATAACAAGCCACATCTCTAGTACTGAATATGCACAGGTGGCAACTTTATTGGATGGTGCAGATATAGAACATTTCATTATCAGAGATCGGTACTGAACGGTGCCGCTCTATACTTTTAAGTTCTTTGGGTTACAATCCTCTTATCTTCGTATTTCCCTACATAAAACTTTGTATGTTAGAGGCATTCAGAAATACTTGCTGATTAAAAATAAAAGGCAATTTCTATTAAAAAGCCTAGAAAAAAATGTGAAAAGCTTCAGGGACTGATTTGATTATTTGGTTTCTTATTATAGGAATATGAAATATTACATATGCAGTATGTATAAATACAGATGTATAATACCTGTGTTCATTGGTACTTCTAGTCTTATCTCTGGCTTCCTTTTCTAATTCCTTACAAAACCACCACAGAAAAGCCTTCTGTCCAAAGTTCTATGCTGCCAAAGGGCAAATTAGTCCCAACAATGGCTTTCCAAGCACACTCCAAAGATTGACCTGGCATTTGTTCCATGCTGTTCTCTTTAATTAACATTAATTAATTCACTCTTTTCTGGGTTTTCAATTTGCCTAGATAAGGCATTATAAATTAGAAAATGTAACACATTCAGGTTATAATGTAAAGGGCTCTGAGCTGATAGTTAATTAGCTTGATTCAGGAAGGATAAACCAAAAGAATGAATTTTTAATGCTAATTTAAAGGACATTAGTTGCTATGGGCAGAATGATTAAAATGCCAGTTTGAAGCAGGAAATTAGAATGCAGCAGCAGTGGCCATCAGAGATTATCAGTGGTTTTTGTATTTATGCCGGGATTATGAGACATTCTGTCACCTGCCTATAGAAAAGTTTGACAAGTTCTGGAGGGTTATTTTGGTCTAAGACACATAATGGGTAACCCTTAATTGTCTTATCTTTTAACATGTGTTCATCCAAGTCTCCTTAGGAATGCAATAAACTAGAGTTATATTTTAGAATGATATGTATTTACCTGGCTTGATGCATTCATCACAAGTAGCAGAGGGTTGACACTAGCCTCTCCTTCCAACCTTGTTTAACAACCGCTTACTGAGTACCAAGCACTGTCCTAGGCATTTTACAAATACTACCTCAGGTAATTCTCATAACAAATCTATGAGTGTTATACTATGATCATCCCTATTTTTTGTTTTCAGAAAGAAAACTGAAGCACAGAATGTTTAATTAATATGCTCAAGGTCACACAGGTGGTAGGTGGCAGGTCCTAGATTTGAACCCAAGTAATCTGGCTTCAGTGACTATGCTGTTAACTAGATAAGAAATCCAACTCAGCAGATTATTATCAGCTAAAAATGGCCTCTCAGTTAACTTTAAATGCACTGTTATCAACATTCAAAGATTATCCTCAAAGATGCCATCCTTTCTGAGGAACTCCAGAACACAGACATAGTGAAATGTGAGGAGATGAGGATCACTTACTCTATATTTAAAGATCCTTAATGAATCAGAAGATTCTTGGGGATCAGCAAGGGGTCTCTAATGTTGCCAAATGACTAGCAAAAAAGCAAAGGCATAAAGTTTCAAACAAAATTAATCTTTTAAATTCAATCACTCAAACATTTTTAAAAACATTTACAATAAGCCAGGCACTAGTCTGGGTGCTGGATAGATATGGATGAAAAAGACACCACCCCTGTTCACAAGGAGCTAACAATTTAGTGTCGAGGGTTGGAGGGGAACATAGACAAAGGTAATTTTGTTATGGTATAGAGACCTCAAGAATGGATATTATATCAAGTACTAAAAGAGAAAAGAGTAGGGATAGATAACCCTTCTCCTATAGTGAGGAATAATGTTCAGAGAAGGTTTCAAGGGAGGTGAGATTTGGTCTGAGATTTAAGAATGAGGACTGAGAAGGTTGCAGCATCCCCAGCCTTGGCATTTTTGACAATTTAGATTAGATAATTTTTTGTTTGGAGGACTGGCCTGTACACTGGAAAATGTTGGATGGAAGTCCAGGTGTCTACCCACTAGATGCCAGCAGTGTCTTTCCTCAGGTTATGACCATCAAAAATGTCTTGAGGTGTTGTCAGATGTCCCCTGGGAGACAAAATTGCCCAAAGTTGAGAACTACTGAGCTGGGGGAAAAGGTGGTGGGAGGTGACTGGGGCTATTAGAAAGGGAAAGCTGCCTGTCAGGGAGAGGGCACATTGGGGATGACGGCCTGGAGGTAAAAGATCTGGGTATGTATAAAGCTGCTGGGGCATGAGTGTGAGGTACAATGTGGCCATGAGTGGTTTTGATGATGATAGAGGAGGAAAAACTGACTGGTGGCCTGGAGAGAACTTGTAGGAAGCACACATAGGCAGGAGATGGACTAAAGGTTACTCTGAATCATAAATCCAGCCAGGCTGCCTCATGAACTTATAAGGAAGCAAGGCCAGCGTCCACACCAGTTAGGTGGGGCACAAAGAGACTGAGTGACTCATTCTGAGCAAAGGAGTTGCACTCTCCTCGAAGGCAGGTTAGAGGCTTTCTAAGTTCAGACAGCTTTTTTTTTTTTTTTTTTTTTTTTTTTAAGAGAGCCAGACATGGCCTAACATGAGGAGAGGGGATTGTGTTCACCCTAATGTTTTTGCTTTGTAAAGCATGAGACTGTGCGATAGGATATCTTCAGATCTGACAGCATCAGTGAATACAGCAAGGTCCCATTGAGAACTAAAATCTTTGATGAATGAGCTGCCCTGTTTAAGTAGATTTTCCAAGATATGAAAATCCTTAGTGCTTCAGTCTGCCCCCTTGAAACTTTATTTTTTTCTTATTTTACTTTATATTGCTTTTTTAGCATAAATGAAACCTAATTGGACCTTTCCTTGATAATTTAATGGTAGTTACTATGATCGTTAGGTTGGTGTCTCTAAAGGGTGATCTAATTTATTTTGCATCCTTGGGCAAGTCAAATGGACCAATTACTGCAATTGTGTTTTGTAATTTTGGGTCACATTTTATAGCTAGATATCAGCCGTAGATTCTTAAAACATTCTCATTTTGTTGTCTTCTGCCATAATTCAAAATGTTATTGGTAATCTTTTCTTTCTTCCTCAGAAACGTAATAACCAAGTTTGCTAGATTTACATTTAAAAATAGCTAACCTAAGTTCCAATAATGCCATCAATACTTAGATAATGTTTAATATACACCAGACAGTGTTCAAAATTGTAAGACTCTTCTTAATACTAAAAGTACTTAAGTCTTAGGGCATCAAGTTTTTACAACTGTGTCAGCAGTCTTTTCCTTTTACTCTGAAGTTCTTTTCTGTGTTCTGAAAAGTTAAGTGGCTAAAATTTTGATATTCAACTAAATGGGATTTTAAGTGCTCATGATATAAACCTTTTAGAAATCGCTAAACTCAGAAAGCAGTTGATACTTTTAGCAATCTAGAACTGCTCAACAGAGTAACAAGAAGCAAGATGAGATTCTGAAAAAGAAAAGCACATTAGGCTGAAGACTTGTGCACACATTCCATTCAGGACCCCCATTATTTTGACTTCTTTAAAGCAGGAAGCTACTTAGGCTCCCTTATCAGATGACTGAAGCATGCACATTCACAAACATAGCTTCTCAGTCCAGGGAGGTCAAGAAATTCAGCAATTTGAAGAAAAAGACAAATGCTTCAGGATGGATGTGCTCAAAAGACCTGGAAAGAAATGCCTGGAGGGTTGCTCTTTCTTTCTATGACACATCACAACTTCTGGCAGAAAATCAAGAAGGAAACTGGGCAACCATGATGATTAGTCATAAGGAAGGAGACAACAGGCGTTATGAAGCCAACAGCTGCAGAACAATGGGAACCATGAGAAGCTATTTTTGTTTGGTTTCAACAATTAATTGAACCTGACAGTGTACTCTGCCTTCTCTCAATCTCCTCTTACTAAAAGTGGAAAGTTTCCATGCTAAAAAAAAAAAAAGTTATCTTTTTCCTGCTTAAGAATGATGAAAATGTCATTCTGCTCTTTCATCTTCATGTGTTTATCTCAAAATATACTTATTACAAATATAAAAATATTCAAACCTGTAAATGACAAGTATGTGTTATTGTGTTTCCACTGCTACTGTTTTGCTGCTATTTAAAAGGCTGCCATTTGGAATCCTAAACTTGAAATTGTAATAAGTTAGGGACCTCCCTTGGCAGTAAATATGGAAAAGATTAGCCAAAGGCCTTTAGTAGCAGATGGCTTATATGGCAGCCTTTATATTGTTTGTGTTGTTTTGTTTTATTTATTTAAATTCCAAATTGTGTCATCACAAAAATAAAATTCCACCTAAGAATGATTTGGTTACCTCCTAATTTTTTTCTAGTATTTTCCAAACTGCTCCAAAGTGAAAGCAGATGGAAATTTTACACTATCAAATCGGAAAATAAAATTGTGAAACTTTTGAAAAAACTGTTGCCAACTTATTGGGTCTTGGACACATTGGTTATGGGTTTGGCAGTATCTTCCCAACCAACAGTGGTTCTTTGGAGCTTGTGGTTCTGAACAGTGGTTCTTCTGACTTAAGGGGATTTAGTACATTTTCATAAGCATAGACACTCTTTTGAGCTGAAGGTTTCAAATATCCAAGACAGCCTTCAGATAAATGAATGCAGGTACCTAGAAAGGTAACAGATAATTTTCATAGACATCTACTACTCATTAATGCCATGAGAAATATAGGCAAATTCAGGTGCATTATCTTAAAGGGACTATCTCAGAATTACAGAAAGTAGAGATAAATGGAAAGGTTTTACATCCTTGGGCAGGAGTCATGAAATGCCAGTGGAAGAAAGACATGAACAAGCAAGAGTGAATGTGAATACAGAATAGTTATATGGGATGAGGAAGATGTTTGGGAAAAACAATAGTGAGCAGGAGGTGGAGATATGTAGGAAAAAGCCCCCATCAACTGTTTCTATGTCTTGTGCTTTCATCAGTGCTTCTCTACTTTTTAGCTTCTCTAACATCTGTGAGATTTAAATAAATTGTCGGTCCCTTTCTCCCAACCCACCAGTGTAAGCATAAAGACCATGGACACCTGCTAAAGGACACCTCCTAATGGACACCTGCTGCTTTAGACCTCAGCATTTATTCTACCTTTTCCTGCTAAATTTTCTTCCATTTGGGGTGCTATATTTTACCTATTGCATACAATCTGGTGTTATAGCATGTGATCCATAAAATTTCTCGGAAATTTACTTTTGAGAACAGCATCAAAAATACTTGCAAGAGTTAAGGCTCATTCCCCTCAAAGGTGGCACCCTGAAAAGACTGTTTACCAGTTCCTTCTATGCAGATTCCCCAGAGCTGAGTTTTGTCCTTCCACAGCCTCGTCCTTTACTTGAGCTATTCCTATGCATTCCCTTTCTATTTGCAAATTTCTTTTGCTATGATGACTGGAAGATTGGTCCATTTTCTTGGACAACGATTTATGTAGCCAAAGTGCAATTTTACTTGAAATATTCTGACCTCAGACTGATGTACATAGTGTCCATTATTAGTGGTCTCTGTATTAAAGAATGTGTGTGTGTGTGTGTGAGAGAGAGAAAGAGAGAGAGAGACAGAGAGACAGAGAGAGAGAGACAGAGACAGAGAGAGTAGAGAGACAGAGAGAGCATAAGGGAAAATGACACCAATTAATCTTGGAATGTCAAGGCTTAACTTTGATTAAATAAATGATAGACTTCTGATATGTAAATGTCCCCATTTTATTGCTTGCTCTATTGTAATCAGTACTCTTTTGCAGGTAGTCTTGCGTAAAATTCTTCGTGTCACTCTATCATCTTGCAAAATCGGTGGGGTTCAACTGGGTAGACCAATGGGCAATTGCGTTAGATTTCTGTCATTTGCCACTTTTGAATGATGTCTTTTAGTTTGTAGCTATTCCAGGTAAAGTATTGGTGAGCTTAGGCCACTTATCAACTTTTTTCTCTCCTTTATTTGTGTTTTTGATAATAGCTATACATTTTCAAACTAGTCAGTAATTTGAAGCATATTACTTTTTTTTTCATTTTACCACTTTTAATGTAGTTTGCTTTTATCTTAAATATATCTTAAGTATATTAAAGTCTTACCACCTGTCCTTTTCTTGCTATTTTAAAATTATATTTTAGTTGAGTTTTGTCTCTTAATAGGATGGGCTTATGTGAATTATGCTCTTTAGGTTCTTGCAGATGCACCTGAAAAAGTTTTATTTATTTACAACCTCTATGCTCAATGGACAGTCTGACTAAGTATAAAACTTTGACACAATTTTTTTCTTGAGTGTTTTCTTTCTTTCCTTGGAGATATTTTTTTCACTGTCTTCTAGTAAAAAAAAAAATGCTGGGGATGTCTGACCAGCTTGATTTTCTTTCACCTAAAATTATTTTGATATTTCCTTCTGCTGCTCAAAGATTCTTTATCTTTAAAATTAAACATTTTATTCAGATTATGTCTCAATGTTGACAATCCTGTGTTATAATGTACCCCTTCCCTGGTTTATAGCTTTCTCTTCAATAATCAGATTGAATATTCTTTAAGAAAGTTTTCTTGAATTAAAATTTTAAATATTGTTTCTCTTTCATTGTTTGATTTTCTTTGCGGTCCTAATTATGTGAATTTTGGATGTCTTTGGCCTACCTTTTACTCATCATATTATTTCCAATACTTTCTATATCTTTATTTCTATTAATTTTCATTTGATTTTCTCATTTTTCTCACCTACATCTCTTATTGTGCTTTCTATGGTATAAGTATCTCTTTTGATTCTGTAATTTATTCTTTATTTCTAATTTTCTTTTTCTTCCATTTTCCCTTAAATCCTATAGTTTCCCCTAAATCCTACAGTTTTACTGCATATGTCTAGACATCAGCTTCTCTTGTCCAGTCATGTTATCCTGAGTCCTGGTATTTCCTTCTTGGCTGTAATTGTATCTATATTGTTGGTGAAAGGTTGTGTTGCAACTTGTATCTTTTTGTGGCAACATTTTTTTCTGGTAAGTTTTTTTCTTTTATTAAACAAATACCTTTTGTTGCTATTTCCTATTTTATGGTATCTTTGAAAGGATTGTATCAGCTTCCTAAGGCTGTGACAAAAAATCTACAAAGTGGATAGCTTAAAACCACAGAAATGTACTGTCTCACAGTTCTGGAGGCTGGAAGTCAGAAGTCAAAATGTTTTCAGGGACATGCTCCCTTTGAAAGCCATTGGAGAGAATCCTTCCTTGCCTGTCTTAATTTCTGGTAGTTTGCCAGCAGTCCTTAGCATTTCTTCAGTTGCAGCTGGAACATTACAATGTCTGCCTTTTTTCATCACATAGTGTTCTCTCTTGTGTCTCCATGTCTTTTCTCTTCTTATAAATCTATCAGTTATATTGAATTAAGAGTACACCCTATTCCAGTATGACCTCATCTTAACTAAACACATCTGCAACAACCCTGTTTCCAAATACAGTCACATCTCAAGGTATTGAGGACAAGGATTTCAACACAACTTTTTGGGGGACACATTTGAACCCTTACAGCATGCTGTAGGGTTTACTATTACTCATATTTGAATGAATTAAAATTTCCAGACAAAATATTGGCAGGAGACTTTTGTGCGGGTCAGAGCAGGAATCTAGGGAGTGAGACAGTTTGCTAGGAATCTGGGGCTAGGGAGATGGATTGTTTCATTATAATGAAATTTCTCTGCATAGCCATGCCTGTGATGCTCCTCTGACCTAGCTTTACTAAACACTCCTATTAAGAACATAGTCCTTGCTTCCGAGGTATCCTTTTGTCTTTTGAAAGATGGTGCTTTCTTACACCAAGAGGATCCAAGAGGGCTTTCAGTATCTTACGTCACAGCAGCTGCAGTGATTGTGCTCTTTTAGTCCTCAGCCTTGTCACAACAGTTTCTATTTAAGAGGGACTTTTTCCTTATAGTAGTTCATATTTGCTGCTCGTTTCTGAGATCTGTCCACTCTAGACCACCTTTGTCCTCCACGCTTCTCTCTACCGTGCCGCTATAGCTTTCCGTGCAGATTTTGCTGGTTTTCCTTGCTGTTGCCCACACAGGCAATTTGTAGTTTTCAAATTTTCTCTGTCTCTTAGTTTCACTGAAGACGTAGTTTATAGGCTCCCCTTGCCCTCACCTCCTCCAGGATGAGAAGAGAGTAGATTTGGCATTAAGTTACTATTGTGTTTCTACTGGAACAAGGAGCTCTTCAACTGCTTTCTTCCAAGAGTAAGGATAGATAGCAACATGGATTTTTTTCTTCTCCCCTCTATCCTCACCCTTTTCTTCTCATTCTCTCTCTCTACATTTTGGAAAATAAAATACTAAGCTAGGAGCAAGATTTTAATTGTTTTAAATCAGCATTATCTGTGCTGTCCAACGTGGTAGCTGCTCTTCAATGTGACTATTCCTTGCTTAAAATGTAGCTATGTGCCTTAGAAACTAAATCATGAAATGTTTTACTTTATTCAATTAGCCTTAATAGCTGTGTGTGGCTAGTTGTTATCCTATTAAAGGATGCAATTTTAGACAATGCAGGGAGGTGGAGGCTAGGAGAAGGAGAGAACAAGGAAGGAAATAAAGAGGACGCCATAGTACATGAAGTAGTGGAATAAAAGAGAAATAAAGACATCTAGTTGTGATTATATAGAATGTTGCTATTTAATATATGATACAAAATTTTCTATCTTGTTCCCCAACTGAAAGTAAAACTTCTGCTTTTGCTAATGCTTTTAGGAAAATATTTTCTGTTGGAAAAGGAAGAGAAATACTGAATTATGCTCCAAAGTGGCCATGAGTTTGTGAGGCCTTGTCTTTTTGGGGCTGTCATATTGCCCAATAGTCTTTATTAAAATCTTATTGTTTCCTTGGGAACAGGGTGCTTGCAAGTGGGAAAGCAAGGATTATCCACTAAATTGGAGTCCCAAGGGTTTGAACTAAGACAATATAAATCTACAGAAAGGAGCTAAGGCTCTTTGCAGTTTTGAATACAACAATCACATCACACAAAAAATAGAGATTATAACACAAAAATGATCTCCTGGAACATGGAAGCCCAAAAAATAAATCCTTTCAGTGTTAAATACACAAAAGTTTTCTTCATCTTTGCAATTTAAGCATTTTAGGTACAGAACTAATATGTAAAACTCTATAATTATTATGGTAATAACATGATGATTTTTACTTACCTTCTGGTCACAGCAAGTGGGGAGCAATTTCATGGTGGTGAGTAATGAATTCATCAGAAAATCAAACTTTTAAAAATAAAGAGTCTGAAACATGTAACTGTGAATATAAATGGCACACAAACTAAATATCTACCAAATTCAGTGTGTTATAGCCATTGACCCAAATATACTATAATCTATTTAATCAAATTCTGAAAGCATATACCAATAATGTGTTTCCTATTTGTTTTTGACACGCAGGTCTTCATTTTCTGAGGTGCACTTAGTATCAGCTGGCACAGTCACTGGTTCCTAAGAACAAATGCCTCCAGTGTATAATTTGTCATACATGGTAAATCAATCTGCCTTGGTTTACTCTAGATTGACACAGCAGTTGGAGACTATTATTATAAGTGAAGCAACTCAGGAATGGAAAACAAACATTGTGTGCTCTCACTCATAAACTGTGAGGATGCAAAGGCAGAAGAATAACACAATGGACTCTGGGGACTCAGGCAAAGGATAGGAAGGGAGTGAGGGATAAAAGACTACAAATTGGGTTCAGTGTATACTGCTCAGGTGATGGGTGCACCAAAATCTCACAAATCACCACTAAAAAACTTACTCATGTAACTAAATACCACCTTTTCCCCAAAAACCTGTGGAAATAAAATCACACATATCAAACTAATCTTCTATTTTATAACACTTGAATGTAATGTAATTGTTTTCTATTCAAAATATCTTATATACTCACATATACATCTGGATCAAAATATATAGCATTTTATAAAATTGGGACGCTTTCACCAGTTATTCTGTATTTTGAAATATCTTTCTTATTGATTTACTGATGCTCTTGCTTTGTTTCTATGGCAATGCCTCCAGTTATTATAGCTTCAAGCTTTCTGAAAAGATTTATTTGTTCATCCCAGAGAAGTACAAGAGAGAAATGACTGCTATAAACTCTAGTCATCCTCATGCTCCTGAGTTGTCAACTGATAAACTCAAATGGTTTTCATTAGCCACATGGTTATCAAGGAACATTCAGCCAGTCTGCTTGTATTCCTCACTTAACTGCTGCAGCAGGAAGATTTCAAATGATAGGCATCTTCACAACTACAAATGGTGGGGAAACAGATTATAAAACAAATTACACTTCAGTTTTAGGCAAGTTAATGATATTAAAGATTCTTTGAATCTATTTGATAAACTGGTTCCAAGTGATTTTATCCATTTTAACAGTATTAAAAATCACTACTCTGGAATTTGTAACCAGCCGAATTTTTATATTATAAATCCACAGAAACAAAAGTCCAAATCCTCTCAGCAAAAGAAGTAAACAAATAAGGTACATATGTCACTTGTGAGGTATGGACTTCAGTGGGACTCACATGAATGTCCTAGTAGATTCGGTTCTGAATGTGGCCATGCTTTTAAAACATGAGAGGATTTGGACTTTTTGTTTCTGTGGACTTTTTGTTTCTGTGGATTTATNTAAAAATCACTACTCTGGAATTTGTAACCAGCCGAATTTTTATATTATAAATCCACAGAAACAAAAAGTCCAAATCCTCTCAGCAAAAGAAGTAAACAAATAAGGTACATATGTCACTTGTGAGGTATGGACTTCAGTGGGACTCACATGAATGTCCTAGTAGATTCGGTTCTGAATGTGGCCATGCTTTTAAAACATGAGAGGATTTGGACTTTTGTTTCTGTGGACTTTTGTTTCTGTGGATTTATAATATAAAATTCGGCTGGTTACAAATTCCAGAGTAGTGATTTTAGTACTGTTAAAATGGATAAAATCACTTGGAACCAGTTTATCAAATAGATTCAAAGAATCTTTAATATCATTAACTTGCCTAAAACTGAAGTGTAATTTGTTTTATAATCTGTTTCCCCACCATTTGTAGTTGTGAAGATGCCTATCATTTGAAATCTTCCTGCTGTAGCAGTTAAGTGAGGAATACAAGCAGACTGGCTGAATGTTCCTTGATAACCATGTGGCTAATGAAAACCATTTGAGTTTATCAGTTGGCAACTCAGGAGCATGAGGCTGACTAGAGTTTATAGCAGTCATGTTGCTTGCAACACTCCCTGATTTTGGCATAAAATAAAAACTCAGCAATTCAGACACGATTAATTTGAAGTTTAAAAATTATTTATTTAGTATTCAACCATGATTTACTTATACACGTTCTGGGAGATAAAAGTTGACTAAGCAAAATGAGGAAAATGAAACAACCTATATGAGGGCTGTTTAAAAGAACATAGTAAAGAAAATAATTTCAAAAATAATTAATGCATAAATTTCAATCCTTCTTTACTTTTATTAGAGTAGATCTGGCATACTACCACATGTAAGGTTCATCTTTTGTCCTTTTCCAGATTCATAGCTTTAATGTTTGTTGGTACACTGGCTATTTCCCTTCACCCTCTTCCTCCCATTAGTCACTTCTACTTTCTGCCCTGTCACTTTTTGCTCCCAGACAAGCTTCTTGAAAGCTAAGCCTACCCTCACCATTCGTGCCTCAGCTCACTGCAACATAGCCTCATCTGCCATTTTTCCTCAATTAAGTCACAAACAATATTGTTATTGCCAAAACCAATGTATGTATTTAAGACTTTATATTACAGTAGTTTATCCTTCCCTGTGGGTGATATGTTCCAAAATGCTGCAAGGGGTGCCTGAAAGTGCAGATAGTACAGAACCCTGTATATACTATGTTTTTTCCTATGCATACATAACTATGTGAAAGTTTAATTTATAAATTAAGCACTTTGAGATTAACAACAATAACTAATAATAAAATAGAACAGTTATAACAATATGTCAGCATTACTACTCCAGTGCCTTGAAACTATTATTAAGGAAAATAAGGGTTATTTGAACACAAGCACTGTGATACTGCAACAGTTGATCTGATAACTGAGAAGGTGGCTAAGAGATGAATAGACAGGTAACAGAGGCATAGATATGCTGGACAAAGGAACGACTCACATACTGCACAGGATGGAGTGGGATGGCACAAGATTTCATGATACTACTCAGACTGGCACACAATTTAAAACTGATGAATTGTTTATTTCTGGAATTTTCCATTTAATATTTTTCAACTGCAGTTTACCATGGGTAAGTGGGATGAAACCACAGATAAGGCAGGACTACTGTATCGGACCTTTCTACTGTAGCTCGCACACTGACTCATCAATTTTTCTTTAAACTTTCACGTTTTATGAACTGTCATTCTTTGGCTTAAATCCTTCAATAAATTCTCATTATCTTTATAGAAAAGACTAAAGTTATTAACTTTGCATAGGGACAGCTTTCACATATAAGCTCGGTTATCTTTTCAGTTTAATCTTTTGCTACTCTTCCTACCAACCTCCCACCCCACCTCAGTACTCAGTGTAACTACTAAGCTGAGATCATCACAAGTCTTTTTGAATCTGTGCATCTATCATGTCTTCACTTGAGTATTTTCCTTTCCTGGGATACTCTTTCCTTAATCTTCTCGTTTCAGTTTAACCATCATTTTTTTTATAGAGTCTTCTCTGATATCCCTGTCCTAATTTGTGGTCCTATCGGTGTACTTTGACAGGACCATGCATTATCCTTGCCATATCCCTTTCAGAGTGCACTGTAACTGCTGCCTTTATTTTCTCATCAAGTTTTAGTATAATATCAAAGAAGAATATCTACAGTTATGTGAAAAGCCTACGTAAATACCCTTCCCTTCTGCAACTACTTATCTATATGAGGCCAGTATTACTTCATATACTGCAAGTAAAACAACATGTCACATCAATTAACTGTACGTCAGGCATATAAGAATCTTCTGTCTTTTATTAAGCCAGACAGATTTTCCAAAAGTTTAAACAGTTCCACTCTCCTAGATTACTTTTGTATTAGAGAATGTAGATTTAAAAAATAAACATACTTAAGATAATGTAATAGATTTATAGTTATTTTTAAACAAATTACTAAATTAGTATTTAACATTCTTTCAGTTTTAATTTATAATACTGTAAATGTTGATGCATATAACTCACAAAAAGTAAAGTCCTTGGAGATTCCCAATAATTTCAAAGGTGTTTGGGGGATTCTGAAACAAAAGGTGCTTGCAGATTACCGCTGCGGATCTATTTGGGTGAACTGAGAATAGTGAGGCTTCTCTAAGAGCATGTTTATATACTTATTTAGGTCTTAATTTCTTTCAGCATTGTTTTATAGCTTTTAGTGCAGCTATCTTGGAATATTTGTTACTTTTTATCTTATTTTAGGTTTTCATATTATTGTAGTGGAATTTAAAATTTTCCTTTTTCCCACTGTTTTCTATTAGAATATAGAAATACAATCAAATTTTGTATTCTGTAATTGTGACATTGCTAAAGTCACTTGTTAGTTCTTGAAATTGTTTTGTAGATTCCTTAAGATTTTGAAAGCAATCATGTCACCTACAATAAGAGAAAATTTTGTCTTCCTTTCCAGTTTTCATGCCCTTTACTTCTTTTATTTCTGAATCCACTAGCAAAATGTCTGACTGAAGCAGTGAGAACAGATATCATTTTCTTTTTTCTGAATATAAAGGGGAACTTTTAGATTTTACCATTCAATATGTGTGTTTGCTTTTTTGTTTTTAATAAATGTACTTTACTGGATTAAAGAAGTTGCTTCCCATTCATAATTGGAAGTTTCTTTCTTTCTTTCTTTCCTTCCTTCCTTCCTTCCTTCCTTCCTTCCTTCCTTCCTTCCTTCCTTCCTCTCTCTCTCTCTCTCTCTCTCTCTCTCTCTCTCTCTCTTTCTTTCTTTCATTCATTTCATTTCATAAGGGAGTGTTGAATTTCGCCGAATGGTTTTTCTACATCTTTCTGTATCTTTAGATGTATGTGTCAACTCCATGAGTTAATCATTTGGTTCATCTATTTAATTTAGTTAGTATAGAGAATTATATTGCTTGACGCACTTGAATGTTTCACCAGTCTTCTTTGTTTGTTTGTTTTGAGACAGAGTCTCACTCTGTCAGTCAGGCTGGAGTGCAGTGGCATAATCTCGGCTCACTGCAACCTGTCTCCTGAGCTCAAGCAATTCTCCTGCCTCAGCCTCCCAAGTAGCTGGGTTTACAGGCATGTGCCACAACATCTGGCTAATTTTTGTATTTTCAGTAGAGATGGGGTTTCACCATGTTGGCCAGGCTGGTCTCGAACTCCTAACGTCAGGTAATCCACCCGCCTAGACCTCCCAAAGTGCTGGGATTATAGGCATGCGCCACCATGCCCAGCTTGTTTCACCAATCTTTACGTTCCTGGTGTAGAGACCATTTGGTCCCAATATATCTACCTTTTTATATATTGTTGGATTAAATTGCTAATGTGCCTCTACATTAAATGATATTGGTTATTAATTTTAGGTCTTTGTACTGTATTCATCAATTTAGTGTCAGGGTTTTCTATTCTGTTTAAAGAAGTTGTAAGTGCCCCTACCTTTTCTATTCCCTAAGAGAGTTCTGTTAATATTGGTATTATGTGTTCCTTAAATGTGTTGTTCAATTCACAGTGAAGTCATCTGAGCCTGAAGTTTTCTTTGTGAGAAAGTGTTTGATAACCAATTTGACCTTTCTAATAAATATAACTATGAACTTTTAAAAATTTCATCTCAGGTTAGTCTTGGTAAGCTGTATACATCAAGAAAATTGTCTACTTAAATCATAAAGTAGTTCCTAATATTTTGCTATTGTATAATAAAATGCATATTAATTTATTTCTGATACTAGTTTATCATAATTTTTTAAATTTCTGTTTTATCTCTTTATTTTTAATTATCATAGCCTGGGCTTTATTGATTTCATTAATCTTTTCAAAGAACAAAGTTTTCACTTTGTCAGTTATCTAGTTTTTATTATCTATTTCACTGATTTCTAATATCTTCATTTTTATCCTTCCTTCTACTTTTACTTAAAGTTGACTTTTATTCCTCTGTTTCTAGCTTTTATAGATAATATTGATTATATAAGTAGTTACAAATTTTTCTCTAAGGTCTGCTTTAGCTATGAATTTGGGTTTCTCCAGAGAAACAGACCTCATAATTAAAATATATTAAAAATAAATAAACTCATTAATTAATTTAACTAAACATCTATTATGGGAATTTTCTCATACAATTATGGAGGCCAGAAAGTCCCAAAATAGAAGGCCATGAGAACTAGTGAAGCCAATGGTGTAGGTCTTGGTCCAACTCTGAAAGTCTGAGAACTTGGTAGTGCTGATGATGAGGGCATCCATAGTGTAAGTTCTGGTCTGAATCTGAAAACCAGGAATGCAGTCAGAGGGCAGAAGATGGATGTCCTGGTTCAGGGAGATGAATTAGCACTTCCTTCACCTTTGCGTTCTGCTCAGGCCCTTAATGGATTAGATGATGCCCATTCACGTTGGTAAGGTTGAATCTTCTTTACTTAGTCTACTGATTCAAATGCTAATCTCTACCTGAAATATTCTCACAGACACACCTGGAGTAATGTTTTACTAGCTATCTGGACATCCCTTAGCTCAAATTGGCACATAAATTAACCATCATATGGTGCATCACATGTATTAAAATATGATGAATTTCAGAATATTTTAAATTTTCTTGTAATTTCTTCTGACCTACTAGTAGAACTGTTACTTATTTCCAAATATTTGGGGCTTTTCTACATATCTCATGACTTATTTATTTCTAATTTGTTTTTACTAAAATGCATATTCTGTAACATTTATTGACATTTATTATGACTTGCTTTATGACACAGCATAACATTTTTTGTGAATGTGTCCTGTACATTTTAAAAGAATTATTTTATACATTTGTTGCATATAATGTTTTATAAATGTGAATTAAGTCAAAGTGGTTAATAGCATTGTTCCAGTCTTCTTCAGACATTCTTTCTGATTTTTTATCTATATGTTCTATTAATTATAATCAATTACTATTACACCAATTAGTGAAAGAGGGATGTTAAAATTTCCAGATATAATGAAGATTTGTTTACTTTTCTTTCTAGATATCTCAATTAATTCAAGTTTTGAAATTCTATATTCAGGCTTATACACATCTATACCCTTCTGATTATTTTATCATTATAAAATGATCCACTCTTTCTCTGGCAATACTCCTTATTTGATGTCTATTTTGTCTGTTATAATGACTCCATTTTATTATGTTTACTATTCAAATTATATATATATATATA
>NW_016814779.1:1438665-1454193 GCF_001698545.2 Rhinopithecus bieti | reverse complement strand
TTTATATGTGTGTGTGTGTATATGTGTGTGTGTGTGTATATATATATATATATATATATTTCCCATCTATTCATTCCTTTTACACCTATCTTTTCCTTTATATTTAGCTTACATCTCTTTTATAAAACATATAATTAGGTCTTACTTCTTATCCAGTCTTAAAAACATTGCTTTTCAATATGAATATTTAGTTCATTTTACTTCCTTCTCTTAGTTAATAGTTTTCTAAATATTTCATTTTGATTTCTCTATTGTACTTTAAGTTACACATCTTAGCATTTTTCAGTGTTTTCTGTAGGGATTACAGTATAAATCCTAACCTATCACATTCTACTAAGTGTTAGTATTGTACCACATAAAACATAAGAATTGTGCCGCTATATAGTTCCATTTGCTGCTCCCATTTTTTGTACTAGTGTCATATATTGTGTGTATACATGATATCTATATGTTATAAACTCCATAGTAGGGTATTACACCATTTTTCTTAAAGAGGCATGTATCTTTAAAAGAAATTATTTAAAAAGTATATTTTCTTACATATTTCCCATATCTGTTGCTCTTCTTGACCTCCTATAGGTTCACATATGTATCTGTTGTCATTTCTCTGCATCCTGATGTAATTTACTTAGCAGTAAATTCTCATTTTTGTCTATTTAATAAATACCTTTATTTTGGCATCATTTCCAGAGGATATTTTTGCGAATATAAAATTCTAGGTTGACAGTTATTTTTCCTTTTCTTTCAGCACTTTAAAGATGTTTTTGTGTCTTATGGCTTTTGTTCTTTCTGATAAGTCAGTCATCAATGTTACCACCTTCTTCCTTTATGTAATAAGTCATTTTGTTCTGGCTGCTTTCGACATTTTGTTACTTTAACATAACTCTTTGATTTTCAAGATTTTGTCTGTGATATGGATTGTTGTTTTCTTTGTTTTTAACTTGCTTGGGATTTACTTAAGTTTTTGTATCTATAAATTGTTGTTTATCGTCAAATTGGGGATATTTTAATAATCAGTACTTCAGATATTTTTCTTATTATCTCTCTTTTTTTCCTTATAAAATTTCAATTACATATATGTTGTGACCTTGTTTTATCAGATTGGACGATTCTTTCAATGTGTCTTCAAATTTACTGACATTTTCATTTTAGACACTATAATTTTAACTCCTAGAATTTTTATTTGATTTGTTTTTAAATAGTTCTCATTTATCTGCTGTGATTTCCCATCTGTTTATTGATTTTTATAATATTTTATTTGTCCATCCTTGAATATATTTATAATAACTGCTTTAAAGTCCTCATCTATATATTCCAATCTGTCAGAGTCAGTTTTACTGACTGCTGTTTTCTTTTTCTTTCTTTCTTTTTTTTTTTCTTTTTTGAGACGGAGTCTAGCTCTGTCGCCCAGGCTAGAGTGCAATGGCACCATCTCTGCTCACTGCAAGTTCCGCCTCTGGGGTTCATGCCATTCTCCTGCCTCAGCCTCCTCAGTATCTGGGACCGTGGGCACCCGGCAGCACACCTGGCTAATTTTTTGTATTTTTAATAGAAACGCAGTTTCACCGTGTTAGCCAGGATGGTCTCGATCTCCTGACCTCGCGATCCACCTGCCTTGGACTCTCAAAGTGCTGAGATTACAAGTGTGAGCCACCGCACCCACCCCTAACTGCTGTTTTCTTGAATATGGGACACATTTTCTGTTTTTCACATGTTTAGTGATTTTTTTATTATATGCTGAATATTATAAATAATATAGATACTTTGTATTCTGAAATCTGCTGCTAAAGAATGATTATCTTGATTTTAACAAGAAATTGTCTTTGGCTGCAATCAAACTCTGAATTCTGTAATGCCTGCTGTAGGTATCAGTTGAAATCTTGACTCATTTATCTTACCCTTCTAGCTATAGTCTTCAGATTCTCTTTGATGTCTCCTTCATGTATATGGAGTTCAAGGTTCAGCTCAGGACCTAGACAGATAATACACAGCATTAAAAGCTTTTCTTCACTTTTCCTTTTATTTTCTAGCCACTCTGGCAGTTCCAAATTCTGTCCTTTGACTCATCAAGCCAGTAACAATATGGCTTTTCCTTGATCTTCAGCCTTGCCACACAGTAAGGACTGGGGTGTTCCCACAAGAGAAAAACTGTACAAATGCAACCTCACCCAGTAGTCTCCTTGTTTTAAGAGTTGATGTTCCTTCAATACTTGATCACTTTCAATTACTCTTTAATGCCTTCAAATATTGAAAGCATAGCTACTAATAACTTCAAGTATCATCTCTCAAACAGTGATTGAAATCACTCAGACTTATTTGCTAAAAGGTCAAGAGTTCCTTTTGGTTCAAACCACATATGTCACATTTTCATAGCAAGATGATATACTAGACAGAAAAGTCATTCTCTATGTTTGTCCCTTATGGCAGATAAAATTTTCCTGGCTATACTTACGTGGGGCTAATAAATAGATAATCAAAGGTAACATTTAGAGTCCCTGCTCTGTGCTTGAGACTGTACTAGGTTCTTAATGCAGATTATTTCATTTAATTCCTGCAAGTATCCAATACGTGTATTATTACTATATTTATTATATAGATGAGGAAACTGATACTAAGAGAAGTTTAATGAAGAGCTGTTACACAACTGCTAAGTGGCAGAGTTAGAATTTAAAACCAAGGAATTTGTTTCCAAATTAACCCACAATCTCATTAGTTTATCCCTGTCACTGCTGAAGGGATGTCTAGAAATGTCTAGAAATTTGCTTTTGGGCAAAGCTGACAGTATAAAGTCCTTTCCTAAACAGAGTAGTTAGGTAATTTCTAAATTTTCTGTGCCTTCTCTGTGGCAGACACTTAATTCTGCTTGTACATTTAATTTTGATAACATCCCTATGAGGCTGATGTTATTATTATTTCATTTCACAGACAAGAACCCACTATCCCCGAGAGGTTATATAACAACCCCAAGGTCAGACTTTGATGGGAATAGGACTAAGAACACAAATATCCCAGGCCTTATTAATTTCATACTATCCCCTACTCCACAATACTGCCTCCTTTTTCCCAGGCTCCTCTCCATATTTCACTTGACTTCATTGTTACACTCCAGTTTAATTCATAACCGTAGAAATGATGCCAAAGGCAGTAAAAGAGCTCCCCTTTNTCTCTACTATTTTTAAATGGTGCCTGATGCATTCTTTAACATGCTTCCTTTTCTTCTTTTTAAATTAAGTACACATTTAGGCTTAAAAGATAATACTTGAGATATTTTCATATGCAGATGTCTTTTTCTGCATCACAACATTGGTTTGCTTTACCTGAAAACATGAGCAAAGTCTCAGTGGCTTCCAAGGACATGAATTATTTAATATTTTACATTAGTTCATCTCATTTACTGGAGTGTCCCTGGGACATATTCATTTACACAGGAAGGATGTCAGGGGAAACATTTAAAAAACTATAATAATAATAATAGCTAAATAGAAATCTGAAATTATTGTAAACCACCCTCTATTCTCAGATTACATTAAAGTGTATGGCTATTTACAAAATTTTCATGAGGCTTTTAACTTGGCAGAGCTCATTCAAGATATCTAAATTACTTATTTGCATCCTGCTCTGAATAAACTGACTAGATTCAATTACCTGATTCCTCACTCTGAATCACTGTGATCCGGGTCCCTAGTTAATATACTCCTTCTGTTGTTGATTATCTCATTTTTCAAGAGCAAAATTATAAAATCAAGTCTTGATATGCATAAATTGACTTTCCTCATATGTGCAATAATGTTGAGTTAGGGAAATTAACTTGAAGTAGATGGGAGTTAATTAGGAACTTTCCACTTGCCTCTATTTATCCTTCATCGTTGTTGCTAGTTTGTGCTCTGACCGTCCAGTGCATAGTCGTTCTCAGCTAAACCAGGAGAGTTAATTTCCTGTGTGTGTCCTTCTCATCACCACCTCAGGAACAGAGAATTGAAACTCTAGTCTGTTCAGTCTGTCATGGAGGATGATTTCCAAACCATCTGCTATCTCAGAAAACAATTCATTCTGACAAACCTCCCAGCCAAGTCACCACTCTGATATTATGCTTGCAGTCAACACAAAGATTAATAACCTGCCACGGCTAACTATCAAGCTTTCTGACTGAACAAAAACAGAGACTCCAGATTGTACTATTTGGCAAGATGTTCCAAATGTTAAGGTGAGCTCCTGTGTTAATTCTTCATTAAGATGGGAAATGCCTGGAGAAATTATTAATAATATCACTATCATCTTATCTAAAGGGGGCTATTAAATGGGAATTATCCTTTATCTCTTGTCCCAGAAAATCTTGTCAGGCCTTAATTAAGTCATCCATTAGCCTTTGCAAATGGACTGACTATATATTTACCTGTGAGAGATAACAGTTTCTAGTCAGGCTCTGTGGAAAATTGAGTTTTTAAATTTTTCTCTTTTTTTTCCTCCCAAAGTATGTTTTTTTCTCTTTAACGGAATGAAACAGAGAATATGCTCACATGTTTTCCTTTGCTGGAGTAGTACACTATTTCCAGTCTCTAGATGATTTCAATTCAATTTTAAGTTTTCTCTTCATCGTGACCTGTCTCTTCCCTTAGGCACTCTTCACCTTCTTTATGACCTACTGAGACAGCCTCTTTACTGGCCTCCTCCTCACAGGACTCTCCTTCCTCCAGTCCATCTTTCATATTTCATTCCCATTTTATCTTTTATTAAAAAACAAACCTATCCTGCCATATTACCCCTTAAAAATCTCTGTTGACTCTCCATTACCTAGAAGAAACTCAAAATTTTTTAAAAATCATAAAAGAACATTTATAATCTGAAGCAAAAATGATTTTGTGGCCTTCTTTCTTGGTGTCCAGTCATCAATGTGCCCCGTGGGACAGCCCAGTCAAACTCTTCATTACCTTACATTCACTAGTTTTTCCCCTCTCTGTGCCTTCTCCATAGTTTTCCCACCATCAGCATGTGTAGAGACTAACTCTACTTTAGCACACTCTTATTCATTCATTCTTCAGAACTTGGTTCATAGAGATCCAGGTAAAATCTTTCTTATTATTTCAGCGAGTCAGTAACTCCTTTTCTGAACACTGTAGCTCTTTCTTCATAATCTTATAAAAGTAAAAAAAAGTTTTCCTTGTGGTAAGACAAGTTACTATGAGTTCTACCTCTTAATAAATTCTTAAGTGTAAAATACACTATCATTGACTACAGATACAATGGAATATCCTCAACCATAAAAAGGAATGAATTAATGGCATTCACAGCAACCTGAATGGGACTGGAGACTATTATTCTAAGTGAAGTAACTCAGGAATGGAAAACTAAACATTGTGTGTTCTCACTCATAAGCTATGAGGATGCAAAGGCGTAAGAATAACACAGTGGATTCTGGGGACTCGGGCAAAGGATAGGAAGGGAGTGAGGGATAAAAGACTACAAATTGGGTTCAGTGTATATTGCTCAGGCGATGGGTGCACCAAAATCTCACAAATCACCACTAAAGAACTTACTCATGTAAATAAATACCACCTGTTCCCCAAAAACCTATGGAAATAAATAATTTTAAAAAGTGAATTACCAACACAAACATTTCATTCCAAAGTGGTGAATGCTTTGCATTAAAATTTAATCTTGTAAATTCTGTTATAAAATGCAAATGAATGATTTGTTAGAAGTACGATGTCGATTACCAAATACTCAGTATTACTTTAAAGGGAGAGCAGGCCCTGGAGTAGTAGACTAGTAAATTTTAATAAAAGTCAGAATGGATCCCTACAGTGGGAGGTTGTGGGCAGCCTGGAAACAGTATGACTGGGAGAGTGGGGTCAGGAGAGGAAATTGGTATTTCTAGGAGAGAGAAGAGCAAAGAAAAAAGGTATTAGAAGATATCAAATTCAAATATCAACTTATTTTTTACAAATATCAAACTTTTTTCAAGTATCAAACTTATTTTTTTCAAATATCAAACTTATTTTTTACAAAATTTTTAGAATAGGCATTCTGATACTATAACATTTCTCTTAGTAGCTGATGATGCATGTTTTAAGCACAAATACCTAAAGTACAAATTTATAGTTTGAAAACCATATATTGCAAAAATGAAACTCTTATAGCAGCAATAGCTGACCTCTCTTGAAAGATGAAACAAGCATCATGATCTCTAATGTCGGAATTAAAGATCAGAATTATAATCAGTTTCAGAATAATCTTAAGATCCATAGCTAAAATATTGACTGGAATTTTAACGATGCTAATCAAAATCTCAGCTGTAATTATATCACTTTAATAAAAACTATTATCATAGTTGCCCTGAGAAGCTGTCACTGACCAGAGAAGAAGCATTAAAGGCATTACAATAATTGATACAACTGAAGAAAACCCTGCTCTAAGTTAATAATTAATGCATTGTGACATATCTTTCCTTTCTATAAATACAAATAGGATTAATTGACCTATACAAATAATTTCAGCTGGGTGTGGTGACACATGTCCACAGTTCCAACTACTCAGGAGACTGAGGTGGGAGGAATGCTTGAGCCCAGGAGTTCCAGGTTGCAGTGTGCCATGACTGTATCTGTGAATAGTAAGAAGTTTCATAGACAGACATTGCAGAAAACATTAGAAAAAAGGAAAATACACAAATGATATGAGGCTTTAATTTACTTCTCTCAGTCCAAAACATTTATAACTTATGGTAAGAAACTTCATAACGTTTTGACAAAAATTTTTAAGGTCATTCACTAATATAATTTGTCCAATTGATTATTAAAAACGTTTTACACAGTTTAAGTTTGCATAGTCATTTATATGGACCTGCCCACAAAAGAAAGGATTGGCGAAAGAGAGAACTGCCCATAAAAGAAAGGGCTCAGAAATGTTAAATGTCATAAGCAAGAAGATAAAGCTGACGACTATCAGACTTAATACCCTAATAACAGAGAACGCTTATTTTCACTGGTCAAAGGTACATTTACAAATATTGTAAGTATTCTGTGCCTCAAAATATAAAACTTCAATAAATTAAAAAAATAAAAATATTATAAACAAGTTTTTAAATGCCATAGGATGGGATAATATATCAGTNCCTATCCTGCCATATTACCCCTTAAAATCTCTGTTGACTCTCCATTACCTAGAAGAAACTCAAAATTTTTTAAAATCATAAAAGAACATTTATAATCTGAAGCAAAATGATTTTGTGGCCTTCTTTCTTGGTGTCCAGTCATCAATGTGCCCCGTGGGACAGCCCAGTCAAACTCTTCATTACCTTACATTCACTAGTTTTCCCCTCTCTGTGCCTTCTCCATAGTTTTCCCACCATCAGCATGTGTAGAGACTAACTCTACTTTAGCACACTCTTATTCATTCATTCTTCAGAACTTGGTTCATAGAGATCCAGGTAAAATCTTTCTTATTATTTCAGCGAGTCAGTAACTCCTTTTCTGAACACTGTAGCTCTTTCTTCATAATCTTATAAAAGTAAAAAAAAGTTTTCCTTGTGGTAAGACAAGTTACTATGAGTTCTACCTCTTAATAAATTCTTAAGTGTAAAATACACTATCATTGACTACAGATACAATGGAATATCCTCAACCATAAAAGGAATGAATTAATGGCATTCACAGCAACCTGAATGGGACTGGAGACTATTATTCTAAGTGAAGTAACTCAGGAATGGAAAACTAAACATTGTGTGTTCTCACTCATAAGCTATGAGGATGCAAAGGCGTAAGAATAACACAGTGGATTCTGGGGACTCGGGCAAAGGATAGGAAGGGAGTGAGGGATAAAAGACTACAAATTGGGTTCAGTGTATATTGCTCAGGCGATGGGTGCACCAAAATCTCACAAATCACCACTAAAGAACTTACTCATGTAAATAAATACCACCTGTTCCCCAAAACCTATGGAAATAAATAATTTTAAAAGTGAATTACCAACACAAACATTTCATTCCAAAGTGGTGAATGCTTTGCATTAAAATTTAATCTTGTAAATTCTGTTATAAAATGCAAATGAATGATTTGTTAGAAGTACGATGTCGATTACCAAATACTCAGTATTACTTTAAAGGGAGAGCAGGCCCTGGAGTAGTAGACTAGTAAATTTTAATAAAAGTCAGAATGGATCCCTACAGTGGGAGGTTGTGGGCAGCCTGGAAACAGTATGACTGGGAGAGTGGGGTCAGGAGAGGAAATTGGTATTTCTAGGAGAGAGAAGAGCAAAGAAAAAAGGTATTAGAAGATATCAAATTCAAATATCAACTTATTTTTTACAAATATCAAACTTTTTTCAAGTATCAAACTTATTTTTTTCAAATATCAAACTTATTTTTTACAAAATTTTAGAATAGGCATTCTGATACTATAACATTTCTCTTAGTAGCTGATGATGCATGTTTTAAGCACAAATACCTAAAGTACAAATTTATAGTTTGAAAACCATATATTGCAAAATGAAACTCTTATAGCAGCAATAGCTGACCTCTCTTGAAAGATGAAACAAGCATCATGATCTCTAATGTCGGAATTAAAGATCAGAATTATAATCAGTTTCAGAATAATCTTAAGATCCATAGCTAAAATATTGACTGGAATTTTAACGATGCTAATCAAAATCTCAGCTGTAATTATATCACTTTAATAAAACTATTATCATAGTTGCCCTGAGAAGCTGTCACTGACCAGAGAAGAAGCATTAAAGGCATTACAATAATTGATACAACTGAAGAAAACCCTGCTCTAAGTTAATAATTAATGCATTGTGACATATCTTTCCTTTCTATAAATACAAATAGGATTAATTGACCTATACAAATAATTTCAGCTGGGTGTGGTGACACATGTCCACAGTTCCAACTACTCAGGAGACTGAGGTGGGAGGAATGCTTGAGCCCAGGAGTTCCAGGTTGCAGTGTGCCATGACTGTATCTGTGAATAGTAAGAAGTTTCATAGACAGACATTGCAGAAAACATTAGAAAAAAGGAAAATACACAAATGATATGAGGCTTTAATTTACTTCTCTCAGTCCAAAACATTTATAACTTATGGTAAGAAACTTCATAACGTTTTGACAAAATTTTAAGGTCATTCACTAATATAATTTGTCCAATTGATTATTAAAACGTTTTACACAGTTTAAGTTTGCATAGTCATTTATATGGACCTGCCCACAAAAGAAAGGATTGGCGAAAGAGAGAACTGCCCATAAAAGAAAGGGCTCAGAAATGTTAAATGTCATAAGCAAGAAGATAAAGCTGACGACTATCAGACTTAATACCCTAATAACAGAGAACGCTTATTTTCACTGGTCAAAGGTACATTTACAAATATTGTAAGTATTCTGTGCCTCAAAATATAAAACTTCAATAAATTAAAAAAATAAAATATATAAACAAGTTTTTAAATGCCATAGGATGGGATAATATATCAGTTACAAAGTCAGAAAAATAGAAACTGTAAAATGTCTATCTTTTTAAATTCAGCAAGTTAAAAAAAATGGAGACAAACTGTAGAACACAATGAATGCCTTGCTTAAAATAAAGCTTGTAGTTATGAATTCTTTTATCAATAAAAATTAAAGCATGGAAGTATAAATTAATCATATGATTCTGAATTTAGAAAAATGAAAATAAAAAAAGAAAGTAGAAAAAAAGAATATAAAACAAATTCTTAATGAATTACAAGATATTTAAATGGTAGAACAAATATGTAAACAAGCAAATTTATTAATAGATAATATATAACAACCTAGTGTAATCACAAAGCAATAATGAACACATATCTAGAATAAGAAATAACAAAGAATATAAGAATTTTTTAAAATGCTATACAAATGTTATATGAAATTGGATGAAAGGGATAATTTTCTAGGAAAATATAATTTACAAACTGACCCAGAAGAGAAAGAAAAGTGCACATGCATTTTCACAAATATAGTTGTCAAAGGATTAATCTTACCAAAGCTTCATGTCTAGACAGTTTAACTGTGGAATTCTATCAAACTTTAATGAGTAATTAATTTGAATGCTATTTAACCTTTTTCTAGATGTAGAAAACACAGAAAAACTTTCTAATACTTTTTTGTAATGAAGCGAATATAATTTGCCATTGAATCTGAACAGGGATAGTTCATCATGAAAACTACAGAAAACATTTCTTATGCATGTAAATTTTAAAAGTCAATATAAAATAAAAAATAGAATTGATCAGGCTACAAAAAGAGTCAAAAAACTTGAACAGAGGAGTTCATTTTACAGAAACAAGGGTGTTTCAATATTAAGAAATCCATTAATAGAATATACTATATTAGCATAATACATGACCATCTTGTAGATGCGGAAGACATTTGACAGAACTTAAGCTATTTTGATAAGTAAGAATTATTACTTGCTAAATAGGAATTGAAAGATAATTAACAAGGGTTTTTTTTTTTTTCTTTTAATTTGTGTGTCTACATATAATCATCCCCAAAGCCAGCATCATATATAATGGAGAAATTCCTGCTAAAATGAGGAAAACACAAAGATATTGACTATCCCTACTAGTACTTAACATTGTACTGGAGTTACAAGCCAATGCAACTAGACAAGAAAAATATATTGGAAATATAAAAGTTGAAAAAAAGACAAAATTATTACTTTTAAGAAAATAATTGTAAAACTAGAAATGCAAGATAACTAAAAACATGAGAATTCAATAAGGTTGGGGATATTAAAAATATTCACAAATGGCTACCTTTCATGTATATATAAAAGCCTCTAAACAGAAGATCTGCTAGATCAGAAAACTGCCTACAGAAAACCAATTAAAAATGTCTAGAAATTAACTTGATAAGACATATGCAAAAGAGAAGGGATGAAGATAAGTTGGCTAATGGGTACCAAAATTCAGTAGATAGAAGGAATTAATTTTAGTATTCAATAGTAGAGTAGGAAAATTATAGTTAACAATAGTTCATTGTATATTTCAAAATATCTAGAAGAGAAGAATTGTAATGTCTCCAACACAAAGATAAACATTTGAGATGATGGATATCCCAGTTACTCCGACTTGATCATTCCACATTGTATACATGTATCAAAATATCACATGTACACCCAAAACATGTACAATTTTGATATAGTAATACAAAATACAAAATATACGGGAGAAAATATCTAAAACATTCTTGAAATACATAGAGATTGTATTAACAAGCAGAAACACTTATGTGCCTGGTTTGGATTCAGCATTATAAAGATGTTAGTTCTTTCTAAGTTAATCAATGTATTTTATCTGATTACAGTAAAAAATCTACTTTTTTGATAGAAAAGATGACTCTAAATATCATAAATAAAAAGAAACCAAGTAAAATGAAGAACACACTTAAAATAAGTAGCTTAAATAAAAACTAGTCCTACCAAACGTTAAAACATAGTATTATAATACAGTGCATCAATAATGAAAAGAAAATACATGAAAACACAGACAGTCCAATAGGACAGAATGGAAAATCCAGAAAGAGAAGCAAATACATATAGGAATTTAGTATATATTAAAGGCTGCATCTTAAAATCTTTTTATTAAGTAAAATTAGGATATGGAACAGCACATATTTGTATAAATAGCTAACATGCATAAAGATATTCCCCAATTCATAAATATTTAAATATAAAATTAAAAAAAAAAAGAAATGATAAGCATCTGAGAAAATCTACTATAGAAGAAAAATCTGGGAAAAATCTATTACAACCTTAGGAGAGGCAAGGCCAATTAAACTATTATTTAAAATCCAGGCTCTATAAAAGAAAAGACTGGTTGATTTTACTACATGAAAGTAGAATATTCTGCATGGCAAAAAAAAAAATAATAATAATAATAATAATGTTAAAAGACAACTGACAAGAAAAATATTACAACTCATTCTACAGAAGAAGCACTAATATCCCCAATATTACAGTGTTCTTAAATCTTAGTGTAAGAAACAAAAAAAAAAAAAACAGTGAAAAGTAAGCTAAGAAAATGAACAGACGATTCATCAAAAATAAATGAAAATAGGTCTTACTACATATAGAGATGCTGAAGATCAATAATAACAGAAGTGAAAATTAAAGCTTCTGGGATAACAATTCTCATCTCTCATATTCATATAATCCGAATGATGTTTTGTGTAAACACTGTCAATTACTTATCCCCTTCTCACCCATTATAAAAAAATCACTTAAGTTAGTTGCATCTGTATGCATCCATTATCTCATTAGGCAAATATATATATATTTATGTTCTTGCAACTTTCTTTCACTAGTGATAGTATACTATAAACACTTTTCTGTACCTTATCTAGTTACTTGAAAATATATCATGGGTAGCTTTCCAAATACGTGGTTATCTCACTTTTTTACAGCTACAACAAATCCCAATGAGTGTATGCCACACAGTTTATTTTACCAATCCCTACAGATGGCACCTTTTTTATATAGTGGGACCCATAGGAAGAGATGCTCAAGATTATTAATAATAGCAAGAGTAAAAATTTAAAACTTCTTAGATAACAATTTTTATGTTCCAGTTTGGTAATACCCTAAATATGTTTTTCTCTAAACACTTGTTGGTGAGATTGTGAGAAAATGGACACTCAAACTGCTGATGGGATTACAAATTAAGCCAACCCCTATTGAAAACAATTTGACAATATCTACAAAATCACATCTATACTAAACATTTTATTCATTTGTCAGAAATTATCCAACAGATATCTTCACACTCATAAAAATGGTTTCTGTGAAATATTTTTTATTTTGCATTGCTTGAAACAAGAAAATATTAGAAATAACTCACTTTTCAGACATATTTCCTGTTGGCATATGTATTAGTGCAACCAAGAAGGGACGCATGTTTGAACTTCTCTTTAAGAAATAACTTGGTGAGGAGTTCAAGACCAGCCTGGCTAACATGGTGAAACCTCGTCTCTACTAAAATACAAAAATTAGCCGGGCATGATGGTGGGTGCCTGTAATCCCAGCTACTTGGGAGACTGAGACGGAAGAATCGCTTGAACCTGCAAGACAGGGATTGCAGTGAGCCGAGATCACGCCACTGCACTGTAGCCTGAGTGGCTAAGCAAGACTCCATCTCAAAAAAGAAAAAAGAAAAAAAAAAAAAAGGAAAGAACTTGCCTTCCAGCTGCAATAATGCAGTCAGCTGACAGCCCCCAGCTGTCCTTGGCTTCAGAATCCATCTCGTCAGTCAATCTGAAGCCACACTCTTTCCAGGAAGTCTCCAGCCTTACTGGCCAGGCTATTAGGGCCCAGCTATTGCTGACCAACAAAAGAATTCTGTAATGGTGTTCTTTGCTTCAGAGCAAAGAGCTCCTTGTTGGGTTGGCCCAGAATTTGTTATACTTGCATTGCAGTCTGGGCCTTCATTGTCCAACCTGCTTTCTTCCCTCCTGGTATACCCTCCAATAAACTTCTTGCCCTCCTAAATCAGTCAACTCCCTGAAGGACCCAATTGACCAACCATCAGACATGCTCCAGTCAACCCAGGATAACCTGAAAAACCTGCTAAATAAACTTATGGGACATTTGTATCCAGAGTATAGAATTAAGCCACCCTCAGTCATTCTAAAGTTGACTGAGTTACAGATATGGAAAAATCTACTTGCAATTTAACAAGCTTGGAAAGGTATAAGTTACAGACTCATTAACTAACAACAAAAAATAGGTTTCAGCTGAAAACAAAGAAAGTTAAAGAGACCTAAAAGCACAATAATCTGGAATTCATTAGTATAGGGATAGATCCTAAAATATCACCAAGCAGGTTTATGTGTAATGACTGATCTTAAGGAATTAGGGCACAAAATAACAATGTACGTTCATACTGATGATCCTGAAGCATCAAGAAAATTTCAATTAACTGATTTCTTTGTTACAGATATAGAAAACATAAAGTACATTTCAGAAAGTTTTTTTTCCCCTCTAAAATGTTTTAAATGTTAAAAGCCATGATAGTTTCAGAACGATCTTTTATTAATGGGATATGAATTTATGTAGACACATTCACCAAGAATCTTTGTTAAGTAAGATATTGTGAATCACACCTTTTTAATCACATTTTAAAATGCATATCATGTGGTCTATGATGGAATAATTCATCTTAAAATCGAACAATGTCAAGACCAAGAATGAAAATCCTTTGGTGGCCTAAATGAAATAAAGTCTGTGATCAAAAAATTTTTTTAACAGGAGCAGAAAACCAAATATTGCATGTTCTCATTTATAAGTGGCAGCTAAACACTGGATACTCATGGACATAAAGATGACAACAAAAGAAACTGAGGACTATGGTGGGGGAAGGAGGAGATTAGGAGTTGAAACCCTAACTATTGGGTACTATGTTCAGTACCTAGGTTACGGGATCATTTGTAATCCAAACATTGGCATCATGTGATATACCCATGTAACAAACCTGTACCTGTACCCTGTGAAATTAAAATAAAATTGGAAAAAATAGTTTTTCTTTTTTTTTTCTTAATTATACTTTAAGTTCTAGGGTACATGTGCACAACGTGCAGGCTTGTTACATATGTATACATGTGCCATGTTGGTGTGCTGCACCCATTAACTCGTCATTTACATTAGGTATATTTCCTAATGCTATCCCTCCCCTCTTCCCCACCCCATGATAGGCCCCAGTGTGTAACATTCCCCACCCTGTGTCCAAGTGTTCTCATTGTTCAATTCCCACTTATGAGTGAGAACATGCGGTGTTTGGTTCTCTGTCCTTGTGATAGTTTGCTCAGAATGATGGTTTCCAGCTTCATCCATGTCCCTGCAGAGGACATGAACTCATCCTTTTTTATGGCTGCATAGTACTCCATGGTGTATATGTCCCACATTTCCTTAATCCACTCTATCATTGATGGACATTTGGGTTTGTTCCAAGTCTTCGCTGTAGTGAGTAGTGCCACAATAAACATACGTGTGCATATGTCTTTATAGCAGCATGATATATAATCCTTTGGGTATATACTCAGTAATGGGATGGCTAGGCCAAATGGTATTTCTAGTTCTAGATCCTTGAGGAATCGCCACACTGTTTTCCCCAATGGTTGAACTAGTTTACAGTCCCACCAACAGTGTAAAAGTGTTTCTATTTCTCCACATGTTCTCCAGCACCTGTTGTTTCCTGACTTCAATGATCGCCATTCTAACTGGTGTGAGATGATATCTCATTGTGGTTTTGATTTGCATTTCTCTGATGGCCAGTGATGATGAGCATATTTTCATGTGTCTGTTGGCTGCATAGATGTCTTCTTTTGAGAAGTGTCTGTTCATATCCTTTGCCCAGTTTTTGATGGGGTTGTTTGATTTTTTCTTGTAAATTTGTTTAAGTTCTTTGTAGGTTCTGGATATTAGCCCTTTGTAAGATGGGTAGACTATAAAAATTTTCCCTCGTTCTATAGGTTGCCTGTTCACTCTGACGGTAGTTTCTTTTGCTGTGCAGAAGCTCTTTAGTTTAATT
>NW_016814779.1:1421973-1437997 GCF_001698545.2 Rhinopithecus bieti | reverse complement strand
AAATACCTAGGAATCCAACTTACAAGGGATGTAAAGGACCTCTTCAAGGAGAACTACAAACCACTGCTCAGTGAAATCAAAGAGGACACAAACAAATGGAAGAACATTCCATGCTCATGGATAGGAAGAATCAATATCGTGAAAATGGCCATACTCCCCTAGGTAATTTATATATTCAATGCCATCCCCATGAAGCTACCAATGACCTTCTTCACAGAATTGGAAAAAACTGCTTTAAAGTTCATATGAATGCAAAAAAGATCCCGCATTGCCCAAACAATCCTAAGCCAAAAGAACAAAGCTGGATGCGTCATGCTACCTGACTTCAAACTATACTACAAGAAAATACTGTTTTCTAGCAGAAAAAAAAAAATTCTGGGATAAGTGAAAGAAACTTTGGGTGAAAATAACTGAGCATGCCTCCTTGATATTTGAACAAGTCATGAAGCCTAGGGAAGCAAACTAGGGTATTAAGTATTGGGTTTTTATTGCAGCACTATTTAGTTAGCCATTAAGTCTGTTTATATTATGCTTCCCTGATGGCAGTTCCAGAGTGAAAGAAATTAAGCCATGAGATTTCTTGAGCTTTGAGGATTTACTTTGGTGAACTAAAGTAATTAAATAATAGAAGTTTTATGTTTTCATAAACTCTGGTGGAAATTGCATATATAAAACCTCCAGTTTAACAAAATATTTAAAGTAGGCACCTACAGAGAAAACGAGTATGTATGTGTGTGTGTGTGTGTGTGTGCATACAATGATGGTTTAAAGTTATGTGTTCACTGCAGCATACTGATGTTAAAGTTTTAATTCAACTCATATCAGCAAACAGTTTCTTCTGTCAGGCTCTGTGGTAGAAACTTGGGATATAGAGATAATTAAAACACTACACCTATTCTCAAGAAACCTATAATTTAATTAAGTGAAGATGAATACATAAATCAATTATTAAAATGAGGTATAAAATATGAAATAAAAGGAACATGATCAAGATGCAGAAGGGTTGAGGCAGTAGAAGGAAGTGGAAAATGGGAGTGCTGTTGCAAAGATTTAAAGAGAGTGGAGTGTGTTGAGGGAGGGGCTTTCATAGGAATTTGTCGGGTAAACAAGCCCACAACACATTCTAGTATGGCTGCCTCTGTCACAGACATGTGAAAAACCATGACATTTGGGGAACTGCACATTCCACGTTAGCTGGACAATAACTTGGAAGGGAGATGGTTGGAGATGATCTGGAGTGGGATGGGGTCTCCACCATAGAGGAACTTGTATGACTTGGTAAGAGGCAAAGGTGAGGAACTAAAATTTTAAAACATTAGTACTCTGATTATTAAAAACCTTGTTCATTTTGTTCTACTAGAAAATATTATTATTAAAATAATATTATGTACTCTTATTTTAAAGCAATCTTTTTTTAATTTGGTAGGTAAAATGCATTAATTTATATTCTTCTGATTAGAAATACTCTTGAACTTTTTTGAAAAGAGAAAGGTTGTGAGTTACACATATTTTCTACTTTGAGAATTATATCGTTACACGATTTGCTCATTTCTGTGTCAGTGTTTAACGATTTTCTTATTTCTAGAAGCATTTTATGCATTAACAAGTCAACACTGAGTATCTGAAAATACATTCCTCATTTTTTAGTTGAGCTTTATTTTATATGTAGGAAAATTTAAAGATTTGTGTAGTTAAGTCTATTGTTCTTTCTTCTATTGTTTAGGAGGCTTCATCCACCCTCAAATTTATTATTCATGTCCAATTTATTTTCTTGTTAATTATAGGGTTTTAAGCAAAGAAATAAAATGATCAGACTTGTGCCTTGGCAAGATAACTGGCAGGAATATGTATGCCACAATTTTTACATGTACCTGCTTTCATCTTTCCAATTTTCCTCACTTTCTCATCATACGTTCCTAAAGACTGAGTGATCGACTCATCAATTCAAACTATCGAAGTTTGTTTTAACCTCACATCATCTTATCCTTTTGGCTTTCCATCTCTTTTGCAATTCAGATTGCAACTGTCAACTACTCCCTCTTTGTGGCTGACCTTTCCTAATCATTATACAGGTCTCTGGCGCTTAGGAATCAATGTGACTAGAGTTCATTCTCTCCCACATACGTACATATGTTGGCAAATGACTGAAGTATTACTTGCTTTGAATAGGCAACAAGATGCAAATGTCTCCTGACATCAGTTGTGTATTTAACAAGACGTCAGGGGGAACGCCTACTAGATACCACCATCTGTTATTTTTAAGGCAGTTGGGTTTATTGCCTATGTTCCTGAAGACACTTTCAGCCAGGCAGTTCGAAAACAAGTGCTTATTGAAGGCCCACAGGGTGCAATGTACTAGGTGCTTGTCAGTTGATTTTTTTACCATAGTTAAGTCTCTAGAAATGAAGAATTTCTTCAGAATTGACAAGGATTGATAGAAGCAACAAAAGTTAAAAATGTACATCAGCAATATGGCACAGGTAAAAGTAACAATCCTAAAAACTAACAGTACAGCAGAATAAAGCGTGTTGAAACTCCAAAGCACAGCATCCTTGTCTTCTAAGCATTGTGTCCATTTATGCTTAAACCATCTTTGATAACATTTGTCTTTTTACAGTATTTATTTATTTATGTAGATATGGGATCTCACTACATTGCCCAGGCTGGTCTAGATGTGCTGGGCTCAGGAGATCCTGCCACCTTGATGTCTTGGTTACAGGAGTGAGCCATCACATCTGGTGAAAATTTGTCATTTAAACCTAAAAGAAAAGAACTGGAAAGGGCTTAGAAAAAAATAACAAAATTCTTTCAACTTGCCTCTCTTTGTAAACTAAGCAAATCATTACTGGTTAACCCATTTTCTCAAAAGTTATCTTTTTTTTTTTTTTTTTTTTAATCAACTAGCAAGTCATTTTTTATACCTCCTCCTATATCCAGCTTGGCCCCAGCTGCTTGATTCTTCCCTTGAACAGTCTTGAGGAGACCATGCTTTCACACCCTTCCTTCTAGTCACTTTTCCATTGGTCTCCAGCAATAGGAAATACTTTGCTGATAACTGCAAATCTCCTCATCTTCACAGCATTCTTCATAAACTGTCCTTTCTACAAATTCCACAAATACTTTTTCTTATTGCTCAAGAACTTAAAATATTTCTCCATAGCCTTTCAAATCAGGTGTTACAGTGTCAGTAAAAAACTGTTGAGATTTAGAAAAATCTCATAGATTCCAAGTCAGGTCTCGTCTTTATATGGTTGCTACATTAGGGTAGCATAAGTATTCCAGCTAGTGTTTTTTGTTTGTTTGTTTGTTTGTTTTAGTCACTTTGTCGCCCACGCTGGAGTGCAGTGGCACCATCTTGGCTCACTGCAAGCTCTGCCTCCCACGTTCACGCTATTCTCCTGCCTCAGCCTCCCGAGTAGCAGGGACTACAGGTGCCCGCCACCACGTCCGGCTAATTTATTTTTGTATTTTTAGTGGAGACGTTGTTTCACCGTGTTAGCCAGGATGGTCTCGATCTCCTGACCTCGTGATCTGCCCGCCTCGGCCTCCCAAAGTGCTGGGATTGCCAGCTAGTGTTTCTTTAAGTATAAATGTATATGAAAATAACAGGAACATAACACTCATTGCTATTTTACATATACCCATGTTAATGCATAGGTTTACTTTGACAAATGAACACATGGAAACAATAAAGAATCTGTATCAGATATTTATTATTAAAGTCATTTTTAGTTGCTTTTTTAGAGATTGGGATGAGAAAATTAAGTAATTTTCAATCTCTGTTCCCTGGTTCAGAGAATGAATATGTTTTAACTACAAAATACATGATGGATCAGAAATAACATTAAACTGGTCAGTGAAAACTGACCAGAGAAATGTTGGATTTCCTACTGTAATGTCTATAACCCAGTACACCAACTTGGAATGCAAATGCAGATACAGCTTTTACATTTATCTAATTAATTACTTTACTTGTACATACTATGACTGCAGGAAGTCCGGCTTCTTCTCTTTTTGCCTAAAATTGTCTGCACCTTAGCATTCTACAATAAAAAAAATCTTCTTTGACAGGCCTTTGGAAACATAACTGGAATCTCATCAGTCCACCAATATGGTGCTTCCTTTATATTATCACTTTTGAAGTGATATTGCAGATGTAAAAGACAATGCTTACAACTGGGAAGACCTTCATGGGTTCAGGTGACCATGGCATGCCTTATTATGTGATTCAATTCTTTTTATCTTAAGTTTCCATACTCAGCCATTTTACTGAAGCCTAATAATTCTGCAAGAGTGACTGGGCCCAAGGAATCTTCTGTTAGATGCCATATGCTATGCCAAGACCAATCCTTCATGTATTCATTAATTCTTTCAACAAATGTTTACAGAGTGCCTACTTTGTATGTGATGTGCTCACTGTATTTTTTATGAATATTCCATTCTGCTCTAGAAATAAAAGAAACAAATATATAAGAAGAATAGATGAAACTAACTACAGGAGCAATTAATTTGCATACACATTTAGACAAAAAGCAAGAAGAGTGAATATGTATGAGTAATTCATAAAATGGATGTAAAGACCAAGTAGGCACTATGTATACCTGAGCCATTCAATGTTCTTAAACTATCCAATATTCCAATGAAATTAAACTGGCCACCCATTGGTGATCCATTCTTGGCTCTTCTATTCTCCACCTGATACATGCAGATATAATCTATTGTTGCTCATTAGGTGATCAGGTAAGTTATAGCTGTGTTCATGCACATTTACCCCAGGTTTTTCTAATGTAGCAAGTTCTAGGCATTTTAAAGCTGCTTCCTCAACTCTGGTCCTCATAACCACACCATCAGTAGGAAAGAATGATGCAACATATAACAGAAACAGATAGACATAATCAGACTCACTGTGTTCTCAGTGAGGATTGGATCAAGGGAATTTGGATCAAGGGAATTTCTCACCTCAACAACATATAAGTTGCTCCCCTAGGTTCTAGGTTCTAGGTTCTAGGGAGACAGCAATTAACCAAGCCAACAGAAACTTCTGGCTTAATGTTGCTTGCATTCTAGTGGTGATGGAATTAACACCTGAATACGACCATAAGTAATCGACCCTCATCATGAATGGAATATCTACTTTACATAAATATATTTTTAACTCAGTGATGTTTAATTTCAGGATTTTGTTGTTGCTGTTGTCATTCTCTTCCATGGGGCCTTCATTTGTACCATTCTGACCCATTCCAATTCATCTGCCTAATTTTTGTTCTCAAGGGTTTGGGTTGGGATTTCTTTCCTTGGATAAGTGCTGGGATTCTGAGGTAAATCAATGTACCAATTCCTTAGGCTTGAGAGTAAGAGGCCTCTAGGCTAATTCTCCTAGGTCTGTTATATCCTTACACCCAGCTTAGCCAATGGATGGTCCTCACTTTACAATAGTAAAGAAAGAGGGGGTCATTTAAATGGCTCTTCTCTAAACCGAGACATGTTCCAAGGTAATCTAGGAATTCACTCTGAGGCACTGAGGAGGCCAGATTGTATTGTTTTCCACTTACATGAGAGCTGTGGTCTGAATATTTGTGTCTTTCCCAAATACGGTTTTTTGTTTGTTTGTTTGTTTGTTTGTTTGTTTTTTTTTTGAGACAGGCTTTTACTCTGTCACAAAGGCCGAAGTGCAGACGCACTGTCAGAGGTGTTTGAATCAGGGCAGCTCCATCTTGAATAGGGGCTGGGTAAAATAAGGCCGACACCTACTGGGCTGCATTCCCAGGTGGTTAAGGCATTCTAAGTCACAGGCTGAGATAGGAGGTTGGCACAAAATACAGGTCATAAGAACCTTGCTGATAAAACAGGTTGCAGTAAAGAAGCTGGCTAAAACCTACCAAAGCCAAGATGGCGATGAGAGTGACCTCTGTTCGTCCTCACGGCTACACTTCCATTAGAGCCATGACAGTTTACAAATGCCATGGCAATGTCAGGACGTTACTGTATATGATCTAAAAAGGGGAGACATGAATAATCCACCCCTTATTTAGCATATCATCAAGAAATAACCATAAAAATGGGTAACCAGCACCCCTCGGGGCTGCTCTGTCCTATGGAGTAGCCATTCTTTCATTCCTCTGCTTTCTTTTTTGTCTTTTTTTTTTTTGAGGCTGGATCTCGCTCTGTCCCCGGACTGGAGTGAGTGCCAGATCGTCAGCTCACTGCAAAGAGCTCCGCCTCCCGGTTCACGCCATTCTCTCCTGCCTCAGCGTCCCCGATAGCTTGGACTACAGGCGCCCACCACTCGCCAGCTAGTTTTTTTAATTTTAGTTAAGACGGGGTTTTACACCGTGTTAGCCAGGATGGTCTCGATCTCCGTACCCGTGATCCGCCCATCTGGGCCTCCCAAATGCTGGGATTACAGGCTTGAGCCACCGCGCCCGGCCTCCTCTGCTTTCTTAATAAAGTTGCTTTCTCTTTACACACTCGCCCTGAATTCTTTCTTGCACAAGATCCAAGAACCCTCAATTGGGGTCTAGATAGGGGTCCCTTTCCTGTAACAGCAACAGCTCAGCTCACTGCAATTTTTGCCTCCTGGGCTCAAGAGATCCTTCTGCCCCAAACTCCTGAGTAATTGGGATCACAGGCGCACATCACCATGCCTGGCTAATTGTTTTTTAATGTAGAGATGGGGTTTTGCCATGTTACCTAGGCTGTTCTGGAACTCCTGGACTCAAATGATCTGCTCCCCTCTGCCCAAATTCTAATGTTGAAATCTAATTATCTTTATGGTGTTAGCGAGGTCTTTAGGAGACATCTAGGTCATGAGGGCAGAGCTCTCATGTACGAGATTAGTGCTGTCATAAAAGAAGCCCCTGAGAGCTGCCTTTCCCTTCCACCATGGGAGGAAATAGACAGAAGCCATCATCTATGAACTGGAAAATGGGCTCTCTAAGGATACTAACCATGCTAGCACCTCAATATTGGACTATCCAGCCTCCAGAACTGTGAGAAATAAATTTCTGTCTTTTATAAGCTACCCACTTTATGGCATTTTGTTATAGCAGTCCCAAATGGACCAAGATAGTAAATTAAAACAATTAAACACATTTGTATTCGCTTCTCATACCTTTGCCTAGGTCTTTCTGTAAATAAGATATCGTTACCCCACCTTCAGATTTCTAAAATAAAAGGCTCAGAGCATATTGCTCAGTCAGGAGCTGGGTAATTTCTACTGCAGAGAAGCCACAGTGTGAATGCTCTATAAAAGGGGTGGAGGCTAGTGGAATATATATCTCCTTTGCTCACATAATTCCATAGTACATAATACCCAACTCAACCTCCTTTAATTGCTACACTCAGAACAATCCAAGCCACAGAAACAGGTTTTGCACCAACTTATATGTGTCTAAGAAAAGTTATTAAGATCACCCCATTCCTGTAGCTTCTCTTAAGAAAAATGTTCCATTCTTAAACTCCTTTAACATGTGGCCTAGAGTAGAATACTAGTGGGATGAGTTTGATCAGCACCACTTGTAATCTCTCTCCTTAATTTTATATAGGGCACTCTATTATCTGGGCCTCTTTACCACTTATAGTGAACCTTGTGAGTAGTTAAGGATAACTTGCCAAAGGCTACTATAAATTATTCAAGATAGCTCAAAGGCCATTTAGCAGGAATACTCTAGAATGCTAAATGGGTTTTAAAAATGTCTCTTAAGTCCTCATTAAAGGTCCTCATTTAATTTAATAAGCCTAACTTATTTTAGACTTTTGAATCTTTAAGTAATTGCTGTTTTTAAAAAAACTTTCTCCCTTCTTTGAAAGGCTTCTGTACCTTTTCAGTTTATTTATTGCAGTTTATATTAAGCATCTATTTAAAATTTCAGTGATAATTGCATTCTCAAGCCTGATCTGCTACTTATTTCTAGTAGCATTATACAAGATATAATGGGCCCAGCAACTTTCTACTTCCCAATACATAGAGGAAGCATTTTGTTGGTTTCTTCTTCCTTTTTCACTGTTTCTCCATTTATGTCCCGTATCATTGAATTTCTGAACTGCTTTAAAAAGTCAGTTCACCCAAGAGAATAGTAATTACTTCAACTACACTTACATAATTTATTTAGCAACTGTTTGAATGTATCATTTTTCCATTTAACTGCTTAAAGTAGCTTTGGACTTCTAATTTTCCTGATACTTCAAAGACACAAAATGTAGTGAAAATGGATTAAGCACATTTAGCAATGCTATTCCTAAATCTAACCTCCTCATTCAGGTATTCCAGACCTTCCTTGAGTGTGTCTTTAATTATCATACTGGTTTTGCCAGTTTAATTCTAGCCAGGAGAGTCTCTTGACAGTCCCCAGCAAACACCATACTCATATTATAGCCTCTGAGTCTTATTTCACAAGTTGTTTGCTTTTCCCTGCAGCCTTTTATTTAAATTCTACCAAATCTTCTTGACTCCAAATATATATATATACACATGACTTTATTTTCTATTACTTTGATATATAGTTTGATGTATTGAAATACCATTTCATAAAAAATTTTAAGGAAAATAGAATAAGGATTCATTTATATTCTCCAAAGTCATAGCATAGTGACAGGGACATACAGTTAATATATACATAGTTTCTTACATATGGAAGAACAAGATGCTTTAATGACACCTTTTAAAAATCTGAGGAGTTACAGTTTGGGGAATTATGGTAGTGAAGAAAATAGCAAACTAAAGTAGCTAGAGCAGAATTTAGGAAAGGTACAGTCCAATAAAATTATGAAACACTTGAGCAGGTTATACAACTAAAGGAACTTAGGTCTGGAGATCCTTAAGAAAATAGTAGAGGTCTGTGTTTTAAAACACTGTGTGAGGTAGTAATAGTTGGGGTAGGATTGATGGTATTTTGATATCCCAACAGTGCTGTTGTATCATAGAAATCCTGAGAAGTCATTGTTTCTTTTGCCAGCATAACAAAAATGGGAAAATACATAACATCTCAACACATATAGCAAAGGCATCCTTGAGAACACATGATTTTAACTTTTAAACAAGAAGGCAGCAAAAAAGAAAATTATAAAAAAATCAACTAAAATAGAAAAGAAAACAAATGTGTTCCTCAGCTTCTTCAGGTGAATGATTCTATTCAAAACAGTGACAGATAGCCTCAGTCATACTTTTCTCCTCTGTTCAGATCTTCAGAAGTATGTTAAGACTTCTTTAGGAAAAAAATTGGAATTATTATGGTTTGCATTAACAGAAGAGAAAATAGTATGACCCTGAAAGTGTGATTTTTCAGATTGAGAAGAAAGTTGAAAGACCATTCATGTGTCCTATTGTCCAAGTCAACCTTCCTACCATAGACTAACATCCCAGCCATGGGCAATAGAAAGGGCCCAGCCGTGTTATAAATAAACCAGACTCATGAAGCTGACTAGTGTGCTAGGTGTATTTTCACTAACTCACCTTTCACTTTTCCATTTTCTTTTTTCAATATGATACTTTAACATTCTCAGGAAGGCCTCCCCAGCTGAGTGGCTGGTTGCTACAAGTTAGATTGTATTAACAGTTAAACCCCAAATCATCTCCTTACTACCCTTTAATAGCCCATACTAGTAGACCTCATTCTGTTTATCTATGATCTATGTCACTTCCTCTCTCTCTCTCTCCCTTTCTTTCTCTCTCTCTCTCTCTCTCTCTGTGTGTGTGTGTGTGTGTTTGTGTGTGTGTGTTCAGGAGTCAGAGAATGGGCAGGTGGAAGCTAGGGATGTCTCAGGTATGTTTCCTTTTCTTGTCCTTAGTATTCCTCTGTGGCCATCTGGTTCTGCACTCCTCATTTCTCCTCCATCCAAGGGCTACCATTAATACACTGAGTCATTTCCTGTAGGGTTCATGTTTCTGGTTCAAATATTTGTTATGCACTAAGTTGACTTTGATCGTGAATGGTGGCAGGAGTCAGCAGGGGAGGCGGACAGAGGGTCTACTCTCTCAGATGGTTGTAAATACAGACTATTAATTCCCTACAGCACATTTGATAACACACTTTAACTTACTGGGGTTTTACTGAAAGCTCTAGGAGAACAGAAGGGAATCACAAAACAGAGTAACTTTCAAGTTGCATTTTGCAAGTCACAGTTGTCAGACTGTGGCTCATGCCCCTGGTATTTCTTACAAGGTTCCTTCCTACCTAGTTACAAAGCACTTCCCCTACCTTCTCTAGTCAGGCCATTTGCTTGTGGCCTGCTTATGCCACACCAGGAATGCCCTAAAGATCCTCTAAAATCATTGTCCAAGCTTTGGACATTCTCGACACAGAGAAAAGATGATGTTTTCACCTTATCTGTGTCTTGAATTTGACTTCAATTCCTTATTTCTTCTTCTAGTATCTGTCTCTTTTCACAGTGAATGACTGGAAAAGTACAGTCTTTTAAAGGAGATATCATTGTCTACCTGCAGAATATGACCTTACCCTTTAGTCATAATAAAATGTATTTATGTGAAAATAAAAGTTAGTAATAAATAAAACATACACACACACACGTACATATATATGTATACGTATCAATGAAATCAAAACTATATATATACACACACACACACACGTATATGTATATGTGTGTGTGTATGTCTCTGTGTGTGGCTAGATTTTTTAAGGTCTGAGTTATCCAATCTTAAAAATTGAAATTGTCTATTTCACTCAGTCTTTCATTCAGCCAAGTCAATCTCTTCTAGAATGAGGTAAAATTCTAGAGTGCTCCTCTTGGTTTTAGGTCCTAATCTCCTGTGAACCACCACCTAAATGTAAGCATATCTCTGCAAGAATGAGCAAGAGTTATGAGTCCCTGAGTGACCCAACAGCATATGTAGTAAAGGAACATTTCATGTCAGCAGAGATGAGACTCTGCCTATGTTAACACTTCTGTGTTAACACACAGAGCAGTTTAACCTTAAAATACAGTTTATCAAAAGCTTTATTTCAGAAGAGGGTCTTAGTTCTACACCAGCATAATCAAATGTGGAATTCAAGTGTGTGCTGGACTGTCTCCTCAAAATCCATGTCTCTCCGAAACCAGTGAATGTGACCTTAGTTTAAAATAAGGTCCTTGTAGATATAATCAAGTTGGGAAGAAGTCATGCTGGATTAGGGTGAGCCCTAATCCAATGCCTTGTATCCTTAAAAAGAGGGAAATTGGACACTAGGACACACAAGGAGAATACCATGTGACAATGGAGGCTGGGATTGGAATAATGTCTCCACAAGCTCAAAAAAGTCAAGGATTGCCAGTAACTACCAGAAGCTAGGAAAGACGAATGGAACAGAGTCTCCCTCAGGGCCTCCAGAAGGAATCAACCTTGCTAACACCTTGATTTCAGACCTCTGGGCTCCAAAACTGTGAGAGGATAAATTCTTCTTGCTTTAAGGCACCCAGTTTGTAGTACCGTTATGGCAACCCCAGAAAGCTCTAATGCAGAGTACATTCATTACATTATAATATGCTCTGCAATTTAATTTAAATCTTCACCTTATGAGACATTTCTTGAGCATTACAATTAGCTTGTCAAGATTATTCAAGTCCCATGAAGTTTTAAAGATGTTGGTTTGGCCATTTCTGCATCTGGTCATGATGAAGTTACTGGGTTCTAGACTAACCTTCTCGTCACACAATATTGGGCAATGAAATCAAAACTAGCAAGCAAGTAAAAGAATAATTATCATAACTAAGTGGGGTTTGTCTCAGGCAGTACTGTAGGGTTAATTTACCTTTCAAAAATATCAATGTAATTTACCACAATAAAAGAGAAAAATCACGTAACTGCCATAGATGCAGAAGATGTACCTGATAGCCAATACCGTACTTCATCATACTTAGTATTGAAAGAATAAATACGTTCTTATGTTTGGGACCAAGGCAAGGATGTCGACTTATATTTAGCATATGCTAGGAAACTTAGTCACTGCATTGAAGAAATGGAAAAAAACATTAAAACAAAAGAAAGTAAAGGAATAATTAAATATCTTTAGAAAGACAACATGATGGTATGCATAGAATACAAACACTGTTGGAGCTAAAAATAAGTTTAGTACGATTACAAGAAAGACAGATAATATAGAAAATTGAATGTGGTTTAATACTCTATCAAAAAACAAAACAAGAAATCTAAAATTATCACTTCAAAAGCAATAAACCTATAATATTTAGTTATAAATTTAACAAAAGATATGTTAAACCTCACATTGAAAATTATATGACATTTCTGAGGGAAATGGAGAGGTAGAATATGTTGATAGCTGAAAGACCCAATATGGGGAAGTCATCAATTTTGCTCAATTTGATATATAAATTTAATTCAATCTTTATCAAATTTCAACAGGCTTTTAAAAATTTTTGACAGAAGTTTAAAAAATTACTTCTAAAATTATGTGGAAAGTTTAGAATGCATATATGGACCTAGCATAGCAAAAGCACTGAAAAGAAATGTCAGCTTTAGCCATTTATTTTTTCTGTTTATTAAGTGAATATAAAATATAAAATATATTTCTGTTTTATTATTTAAACATAAAACATATTTATATTTTAGTTTGCTAAAAGTACTAAATATTGCTCTAGATACTGGGTCTGAAAAGATAATTAAGGCATCGTCATTGTCCTCAAAAGTTGCAGACCAATGAGAGAGACTGCTATGGTTTTAATGTTTGTCCCTTTCGAAAGTTATGTTGAAATTTAATTGCCATTTTTAAAGTATTGGGAGACAAGGACTTTAAGAGGTGTTTCGATCATAAAGGTTTCATTCTAATGAATGGGCTAATGCCATTATTGTAGGAATGAATTCATTCCCTCTTGCCCTCTCTTGCTCTTCTGCCTCCCTCCAAAGGAAGACTCAGTAGGAAGTTCCTTGACAGATGCTGGCCCCTCAATCCTGGATTTCCCAGCCTTCAGAACTGCAAGCTAATAGTTTCTGTTCTTTATAAACCATCCAGTCTCAGGTCTTTTGTTATAGCAGCTAGAAGAGACAAAGACAATATTACGAATTGTCAAAAATAGACAATTTATAGTATTGAATTCTAAGAAGATTAACTGTAAAATTAGATTTAAAAAACAGCTTTGGAAAGTTCGAGCAGGCTTCACAATATATTTTCTAAGCTGAGACCTAAAATGTGAATACTTTTATTAAAATTTCTTAATTGTGAGCAATTTTAGTAGCAGCTGGTCATCTTTTAAAATACAGATTAAATGTTAGATGTCAGGGCAGAGATTTCTGGGCTGGAGGAAGAGAGATGGTATATTCTACCTGCAGGAAGCCAAGACAGGAAGGAAAGGGAAGAAAGGAATTGTGAATGAATACTCTTAGCCACCACAGGAGCTCTTAAATTAACTCCAGTGATAAAAACAATTACATAAAATAACAGAAAAGCTTGTGGTAAAACATAGGAATAAAGGGAGGAATTCAGTTTATTAGGCATTTTTGAGTAATATGGCTACCGTGTGACAGACCAGTTGTGGGTTATATGTAAGATAGGAGAAAAAAAAGAATGAATACATTTAAAAAATCCTAGAAGAATAAAAAGAATTGAAATCCCATTCTACTTACAGCATACGTTTTGAGACTTAATTGTCCTTTAATTGGGTCACATATTTTACTTTTAGTGACTAATCATTCAGATTAAATCCTTGAAGCTGGAACACCGTCCTCAGCTTCTCTGAAATTGCTCCCTTTCTTTCCATTCCTATTTCTGAATCCCTAATACTTACCTTTACTACCTCATGGCTGGATTTTTCAAGTCTTTTCAATTATTTCCCCACCTCCAATATCCCTTTTCTCCTACTTCTTTCTCTACATTGCTACTATTACGTGTTGACTATACTCAAAAGAAGAAAATAGTGATATTCCAGTATTTGCTTGATACACTTCTAACTCCTTAGTCTGTTCTTCATTCAAAGTCTAAGATCTAATCCCAAGTCTGTTTCTGCCTAAATCTTATTTAGTACATTTACATGTACTCTCTTCTCCAGGAAAAGAGAGCCATTTCAGAGCTTCAAATCCTTCCTTAGGGATTCCAGCCTCCACATTTGTGCTCAGTCTGTTTTGTTTGCAAGGAGTGGTCCCTTTCCTCAAACCAAGCACCCACCAAATCAAGCTCGAGGCTTCTCAAGGGATCTGGCTTCCATCCCATCTCTTCTGAGCTCTTCCTGCCCACCCATGCTAGATGTGAAGTCTTCCTACACTCAACTTCCCTAGTAAGCATTGATCAGGTTATTTAAATAACATCATTTATGGGCTGGTAGTATTAATGTTGCTTTTTATTTATTTAAAATACATTTTATTTCTCTAACTCAACAGAATATTCCTTGAATTCATGGATTGTGTGTGTTCATGTAAATTTGGATTTAAATGTTGGTTCTAACATCTATGAATTACGTGTGACTTCATTCAACGTTTTTAACCTCTGAAATTTCATAAACCTCAATTATCCCTTCTCTAAAATGGGTTTATTTGTACTGTCCATTAATTAATTCTTTGCTCATTACTCATTTATTCAACATTTATTAAATATGTTCCTACCACACGTTGTATTATCTATTGCATGTAAAGAAGAGAACAAAACAAAAATAGTCCCTGTCCTCATGAAGTTATAAAGACATAAATAAAATAAAACAAAATCTAGAAGGGCACACTGCACATTTTCATTGTCTTCCCTCCCTAATAATATTAATAATGAAAGCTAATATTTATTGAATTATGACTATGTGCCAGGCATGTAAAACACTGTTCTAAATGTTTTATCTGTATTAATCACCCTGTGAAGAAGGTATTATTATCAATACTACTTTTGAGATTACAAAAAAGAGGCCCAAAGACATTGAATGTTTTACCCAAGGTCACATACTCATGTATACTGGAGTCAGGAGTAAATACAGAAGTATGTACTCCAGCTCTCATGAACTCAACTGCTATATTATAATGCTTCATATCCTACAGAAAATCTCATATAAAGTCTGTGATGGTTAATATTTAGTGTCAACTTGATTGGATTGAAGGATATAAGGTATTGATCCTGGGTGTGTCTGTGAGGGTGTTGGCAAAGGAGATTAACAATTGTGTCAGTGGACTGGGAAAGGCAGACTCACCCTCAATCTGGGTGGGCACAATCTAATCAGCTCCTAGCATGGCCAGAATGAAAGCACGCAGAAGAATGTTCAAAGACTAGACTGGCTTAATCTCCCAGTCTACATCTTTCTCCCATGCTGGATGCTTCCTGCCCTTGAACATCAGACTCCAAATTCTTCAGCTTTTGGACTCTTGGACTTACACCAGTGATTTACCAGGGGCTCTCAGGCCTTCAGCCACAGACTGAAGGCTGCACTGTAGGCTTCCCTACTCTGAGGTTTTGGGATTCAGACTGGCTTCCTTGCTCCTCAGCTTGCAAGCTGCCTATTGTGGGACTTTATCTTGTGATTGTGTGAGTCAATTATCTTTAATAAACTCCTTTACATATATATATATAAAATCATATATAATAGTATATATATAAAATCATATATGATTATATGTATATATATGAAAATATCATATGTATATATATCCTATTAGTTCCATCCCTCTAGAGAATCCTACCTAATACAACATCCTTCTCACACAGTATGTGCAGTCATAGTCTATGGTTTGTTTCCATTATAAATTAGTATACCACTATCTAATAAAAATATAATTCATATACTTCAAGCCACAAGTGCAAGCCATATATGTAACTTGAAACTTTTTTAGTAGCGAAGCTAAAAGAAAAAAAAAAACAGATGACATTAATATTAAAAATATATTTTATTTAACCCAGTATAGCCAACGTATTATCATTTCAACATGTACTTCATATGCAAATTATTAATGTAATATTTTGATTCCTTTTTTTTTTCCATTTTTTTATTATACTTTAAGTTCTAGGGTACATGTGCATAACGTGCAGGTTTGTTACATATGTATATTTGTGCCATGTTGGTGTGCTGCACCCATCAACTCGTCAGCACCCATCAATTCATCATT
>NW_016814779.1:1395921-1417959 GCF_001698545.2 Rhinopithecus bieti | reverse complement strand
AAGCGCAATATTGGGGTGGGAGTTACCCGATTTTCCAGGTGTTTTGTGTCTCAGTTCCCCTGGCTAGGAAAACGGATTCCCTTCCCCCTTGCACTTCCCAGGTGAGGCGATGCCTCGCCCTGCTTCAGCTCTCGCTGGTCAGGCTGCAGCAGCTGACCAGCACCGATTGTCCGGCACTCCCTAGTGAGATGACCCCAGTACCTCAGTTGAAAATGCAGAAATCACCGGTCTTCTGTGTCGCTTGCGCTGGGAGTTGGAGACTGGAGCTGTTCCTATTCGGCCATCTTGCTCCGCCCTTTGATTCCTGTTTTTTTTGTTACTGTCTTCAAAATCCTGTCTCTATGCCGTACTTGTAATTCATCTCCATTCACACTAGCCACACTTCAAGTACGGAATAGACACACGTGGTTGATGGCTACTGTGTTGGGCAGAGCAGGATTAATATTATGGCTGACCATGTCAAGGCATAAAGCCTGTGAAACTGGAGCTATAGGGTCCAATATTGGAGCACAGGTATGATAAAAGAAATAGAGTCCTGAAAAATCAAGGTACATTTAAAATGATTCAATCTATTTACTAGTACTTCACGAGAGCTGTGAAGGGGCTCTAAATACATAGAGGGCAGCATAGTTTCTTAAACTTTTCTGTTAAGGCCAGGCTACTTCCATTATGTCCTGCAGCTCCTCCACCGCCTCCCTCAGGTTCTTACTTCCTGCATTCTCTGTTATCTGCCCCCATCCCCTCCCTGTGACTTTTCTCTCCTCTTCATTTTCCCAGCCTTCTCTGACCATTTGATCAAACAAAACAACAATTTTGGCTAATTCTTCTCATTTTCCTACTTACTACCTTTGTGATTCCCTTTTCTTGTTGTAACATTGCAAAAGCCCAAATACCCCATCAGTCAGAGAACTCTCCTCAGATCCTGGGGGAACACGGAGACGCTCATGTTTTTTTTTTTTTTTTTTTTTTTTTTTTTTTTTTTTTTTTGCTTTGGCTGATTGTGTTTGGAAGTGAAGGAGTAGAAGACTCTGATTATCTCATGGAAGAAAATAGCTCCTGTTTAATGGTGTTTTTCTTTTTCTCTGCTGAAATGCAGATGGAGTTGTAGCAAAGTTGAGAGGCACAATTTCCATCAGGAAAAGAGCACATATGTTCTTCATTCCTGTTAGGTTAAAGAAATAAAGAACAATACAGTGCACCAGACTTTCAGAGGAACCTCAGCCCAGACAACCGGCAAGTGACTGTTTTTTGCCTCTGATAGAAAGTGGCTCAGTGTTTTTCCCATTATCTAATCGGCAGTGAGGAAGGAAGGCAGAGTCTTGCAAATTGTAAAAAATCGAAATATAAACCTTTGCTCCTCCTTCTCTTTTACTTCTCTTTACCAAAAGCAGTCATTAAGTATTTACTTTTTTATGGTCCTTAAAACAACAACAAAAACTCCCTTGTTGAATTAAGGGTTCAGACTTAAATTCTGAAGGCAGAGAATATTGATGTGTAAGGACATGTGCACGATGTTTAGATAATTGTTCAGTGCACATTTATTTAGCTACCCTCTTGCGTGCTGTGGTCCCTAAGGGATGAGAGCTTATTCTTTTCCTCTTTTACTTTTCCTTTCTTTGTCTTGTGTCCCTGACAAAGATTTACCTATCTTTCAATCTCAATTTTGGAAACTTTTAGGTAGGCTTTCCTGATTCCCGAACCCCAAGAAAAAATGGAAACTTCCCTCTTTTGTGCCAAATACTGCATACATGGTGACTATTAACACCATTAGAGTACATATTATTTTATAGTTTAAATATGTCTTGTTTATTTTTCTATCTCTGGCACCCAGTGCAGTGCTTGACATATAATGAGCCCTTCATAAATGTTTATTGAATGAATAAATGACTCTCTTTCTTTAAGCCCCAGACTCCCTTATCTCAAACTATCAAAGTTTTTCAAGTCTTCGTAAGTTAGTGCTACTTGATAGAAATAGTTCATTATTCTCTATTTCTTCTGGGTCTTTGCAGTATCTAGGATTAAGGATGTGGTCTGGAAAGAGATGAATAGGGATTTTAGATTGTAATTATTAAAAATATTAAAAGTTGAAAAGTCTGGCTTCTAGAATATGTTTATCAAATAGAGAAACATCATGACTTTTAGAAGGGAAAAAATCCTTTTTTTCATTTTACATCAAATAGGGTAATTAATGAAAGAAAGAAAGAGTAATATTCTCTATTTTAAATATTACACATACTCCAGACCTAGTGATAGGCATTAATTTGCTGTGTATTTTTTGCTTAATTTTTCTTACAAGGAATTTAATGTCTGAAAAAAGGGAAATTTGCAGACTTCGATGGAGATTACAGAGTTTAGCAAAGAATAAAACATGTTTTTATGACAATTAATAAAAGGGAGTTACACTATGAAAGAACTTTCCTTATATACATGTACATGAATTCTCCTTAGGAGGCTGTGGAAACATTATTCTTTACAAAGTCTACAAAGATAAGATAAAAACAAATAAGCATATTACAATGAGCTGTCCCCAGTGACTGGAGTAGTGACCTAATAGGAATATCAGTTTCTTTCTCATGGTCCTCTCCCAGAAAAATAAATCAACTTTGGACTTGGAACACAGTCAAGATTGATATTAGTGTCAAAGCTGACTTCTACTTTTGTACCTCATAAATATTTTCAAAAGGATGCATAGGCAAAGGTATGCCTTAGTCAAAGACACCCCAGAAATGTTTACAATGACTGAGTGAAGCATATAATAAAGCCTCTCGTTCGCAAGTGTAACAGTCATTTCCTTGCTGCTGGTAACAATCTGTATCTCCTGATAAGGCCCCTGCATCAAGTAATCTTCCCCATCTATAATTTTTGTGACTCCCAAACATGGACCTACTGACGCTCTGCCCTGGATCTATCAGAGAAGAATAAATTGATAACATTGCTGGTAGGTTTACATGCTGCATATTTTCTCAGAGCAATCACTCAATTTATGTAAGGTTGCTAAGCCCATCAACAGAAATGGGTCTTATTTCACAGCAGAGTTTGTAATGTAACTTTTTCCTTTTCAGTTCATAGAAATATAAATGTAGGTACTGAGTAGTGGAAAGATGTGATTGATATGAAATGAGATTGCACTTTATCAGAAACAATAAGTTATCCCAGCATGCAGTATTGTAGGAAAGAACATGTGAGCAGAGGCTGTCTTATCTGATATCCTCATTGCAGTCAAAACGTGTCTCTGTAGGTGTGGTCAGTTTTAGACAGGATGGACAAGGCACTCCATTTTGGATAGGGTAGATAATGCACTCTCTAGGGCCTGGATCTTAGGGAGCCATGGAGTGTACAAATGTTGCCCAGATACCTGCTAATGTAATTACCCTGTCCCTTAATACTCAAGTAAGGGTATTCTGAATTCTCATTCCATACATTGCAGCAATCACATTCCAAAGATATCTTTGAAGTGTTTTCATCGTATCCATGTTTGAGCTTGTATGCTCACTGAAGTAGTTCAGTTTTAGGGTCTGTTTTTCCATACTACTCCATTTGTCTTTCTATTAAGCTGTGTCAGTCTTGAAGTAGAATACAATTTCATTTCTCAGTTTTTATAAAGTGCAACTTGCACAACATTTGCATGTGTAAAAGACTACTGAAGGTAGAGATGGAGAACCCTAGCATGAGAAATGTGAATAGAGAATTCAATGTTTGGCACTTGTCTTTCTAAAAATATTTCCACCAGTCCACCTCAATGTTGCTTGACCCTGAAGTTAATTCCCACTGAGATTCTATCCCTCTTTAGCTTCCCACCTCCACAAAACTCCCCCAAATAATGGTGATTCACTCTTTGTTGACTCTCTAATGGCCCAAAAGGGTACCTGGAAAATAGTGGGTATTTAATAAATATTTTGTGAGTGAACACATGAGGAATTTCCAATGGGCAATGTAATTGGCAGAAACTTTCTAGAAAGCAATTTGGCAATATGTATCGAAAACATTATAAATTTGTTATTTTCTCATCCACTATTTCTACACTTTTAGAAAATTATATTTTAAAATAGTCAAAACGCTGGACAAAGACTTAGAAAGACAAGGATGTGGTAATAGTCAGTTTTCACACTGCTCAGAAAGACATACCTGAGACTGGGCAATTTACAGAGGAAAGAGGTTTATTGGACTTACAGTTCCACGTGGGTGGCAAGACCCCACAATTATTGTGGAAGGTGAAAGTTACATCTCACATGGTGACACAAGAGAAGAGAGCTTGTGCAGGGAAACTCCCCTTTTTAAAACCATCAGATCTCATGAGACTTATTCACTTTCATGAGAACAGTGTGGGAAAGACCAGCCCCCATGATTTAATCACCTTCCAGTGGGTCCCTTCCACAACATGTGGGAATTCAAGATGAGATTTGGGTGGGGACACAGGCAAACCGTATCATATGTATATTTATGAGTTTTAATATAATATATCAAAATGTGGAAATAACACAAAGGCCCCAAAATAGAGGGATAGTGAAATAAATTATGGTACCTCCTTCCATAAGATGGAATATTATTTAGCTTATAAAACCATCATATGGGGGAAACATTGGTGGAAATAGGAACCATTACATCCATTCTGAAAATAAATCTTTCAGTGTGTAGTTAAATTAAATATTCATATAGCCTATTATCCAGTAATTTCACTCTGATAAATACCACAAGTCAGTAAGTTACAGGTGCACAAATATATATTGGCAGTAAAATAGCAGCCCATTCATAGGGAAACACAATATATGAGCTCCTGAAATAAACAACACAACTGAAAACTCATGAAATAACAATAACAGGGCTCATGGAAGAAATGAGATTGAGACAGCTCACTCCAAAGCTTTACAGTTTTATAAAAAGAACTCTAACACAGATAATAATAATTCTAATAAACACATGGCACCATTTAAAAATGTTAAATTTACAATTAATACATTTTTTTAAAACACTATTGTAAAATATAAGTTCTTACACTGAAATAAGAAGAATGTCGTGTGGTGGAAAGAGTTTTGAAGAAGAGGACAGGATGAATTAAAAAGATAAAGACAGAGAAAACATCTTCATAAGTTGCAGATGGAGAAACAATTTATTCAGGTTTTGAACAAAATGTGGAAGTGCCAGAGAAAAATTCCTTTGACTTGTTGTTTTGTGCTTGCTTCTTTTGCACAACGATGGGGTAAAACCATGCAAAACATGTTCAAGACAGTGTCTGCAGTCAAAATGGGTCACAGGAAAAACATTGGTGAGTGGAGATTATGAATAATACTGTATTCCTGTGTGGCTTGCTTTGTTTAATTTGTTAGTGTACTTTGTGGTGGTGTACATTACTCTTTGCTAATATAATAAATTAACACATATGTACCTACAAGCTAACATTATATGATTTGTAAAGATACATTAAAATATATATCCAAGATCATACGGCAAATGTATTGTGTATATAACAAGAGTAGATGGGACCAAGAATTGATAGCAAAGGTAAAACTAAAACTAACCAAAAATGAACCTTGTATTGCCCAATAATAGAAGGCTTTGAATGGAGGTATAATGTTAAAACACTACATTTGTAGTAGAAGATTAACCAAAAACTATAAACTTGTTTCAATGAAAGAAAAAAGGTTATTATATATCTGTACTTGTTAATATGGAAATGTAAGTACAAATACTTGTGAGTGAAAACAAAGTTACAAAAGAATATTGCAAATGATTTGTATATCTCTGAAATACCTGGAAGTAAGTTTTAAACATGTCAATTGTGGTTATCTTTCAGTGTGATGGGTGATTTTTATTTTTTGCCTCCTAAAAAATATTTTATGAGGACTATGTAGTTTTAAAACCTTAAACAGGAATAAACTATTTTCATATTTTGAAAAGTTAAACATTTTAAATATTATACGAATATCATCACAACTCATGTTGTGAGTCAGCTGTTTTTGTTTGTGTAAATATATTCAAACACAATAAGAGCCAGTGTGAGAAAAATCAATCTTCACTGAACAAATAAGCAGTACTTAAATACCCTAATTAAGGTGGCAGAGTGTTTCTTTTGTAAAATATTGACATTAATATATTTTAATTCATGAGGGAATGTTACATGGCATTTTCTACCTCTAAAACTTTAAAAAAATATGAAAATTATACAATGTGACTCATGATATTTCACAGAGATGTAACTGGTTAAAACTTTGATTAAAATTTTGCTGTGTCTTTTGACATTTGAGGAATTTGGCATAAGGTTGGTAAATGAGTGTGTGAGCCAGTGCCCACATTACTTTGTGAACATATGTGCAGGTAATATTTATTGAGAGAAATCAAGTCATAGAGTAAGATCTTGCTATTAAAAAATACAGTATGAACCTAGCTGAGCAGACAGATGGAAGAATTGCAAAGGCCTCCAGGTTTAAACTACCCATCTGGGTAAATTACCCAACTGGAAAAAAAAAATGGAAGCAATAGCCCCAAATTGCCTCCTGAAACATTAAAATCTTAGTTGTGGAACAGGAATGGTAAACTTTTGTAATCCCAAGCCTTCTCAATGAGCACTGGTGATTTTATGAGTAATAGTCACCATTCACCTGACTGAATAGTGCTGTAAATATGAAATAAGAAGTTTCTATGGAGTAGGAGATGATATGATTGTCCTGACAGCAAGTGTGCTGAAGCAGCCTGGTGGAGACGTAAGTGTACTGGCCCTAGAGGTAGTCCTAGTCTACCTTTCAATAGCTGTGTGCCTTTGACTTGGAATCTCTTAGAGGACAGTGACATCCCTTTGTTCACATAGCACTGCTTATTCCCCCACTTGTTAAAGTACCTAGGATAAGTTACATGGAAACAGTAAACTCTATTCAAATGCAATTTTTTATTATTATTTGAGAGACGGGCACTGGTGGAATCATGGCTCACTACAGCCTCGATTTCCTGGGCTCGGCTGATTCTGCCATCTCAGCCTCTGGAGTAGCTGAGACTACAGGTGTGTGCCACAAATGTCTGGCTATTTTTTTAATTTTAATTTTTATTTTTATCTTTGAGACGGAGTCTCACTCTGTCACCCAGGCTGGAGTGCAGTGACATGATATTGGCTCACTGCAACCTCCACATTCTGGGTTCAAACAATTCTCCTGCCTCAGCCTCCTGAGTAGCTTGGACTACAGGCATGCACCACCACGCCCAAGTAGTTTTGTATTTTTAGTAGAGACAAGGTTTTGCCATGTTGGCCAGGCTGGTCTTGTACTCCTAGCTTCAAGTGATCCACCCGCCTCAGAGTCCCAAGCTGCTGGGATTACAGGTGTGAGTCACCATGCCCAGCTGCAATTTATCATTTTTATACTCAAAATTAACTCAGTAACATGGTAAGTGATACAGTATATTTATTCATTCAGCAGATCTTGCTCTAGTCCTGAGCCAGTCACTGCTCAGTGGTATGAGCATAGGCAAGTCATCCACTGCTCTGTGCCACATTTTCACATATGCTCATTATAATGTCACCTAATCAGCCTACTGCACAGGGTCAATATTGAAGGCAGTTCTACTTCTGTCTGCAAGTCTACGTAAAAAGGTTTTTATTAAAAATAAACATGACTTTACATATTTTGTCTACTTAATGTATGATAAGTATTATTCTAAATACTCTACATAAATTAACTAGTTTAACCTTCTCAACCCTTTGAACTAAGTACAGTTATTATTTGCATTTTAAAAGGAGAAAAAAAGAAGCACAGAGAGGTTAAGTAAATTGTTGAAAATCACGTATCTAATAAGTGGCATAAAGAACCGGGATTTACATTCAAGCAATCTGATTTCAAAGCCAATTTCCTGTGCTCCTCTACTGTTCTGCATCTCTTACCTCACAAATCCTTTACCTCAAAGTTGACATAGATACAATTCTTAGAATTAATTAAAATATAAATACATACTTTATTTATTGGGAGAATAGTTTGTACCTAAAAAAAAAAAAAGAGAGAGAGAGAGAGAGAGACAAATCAGCAAGATGGCAGAATAGGAGTTTTCTACCATCATCTCCTCATAGAAACATCCATTTTGACAACTACCTATGGATGAGAATACCTTTATGGAATCCAGGAGCCTAGCAGAGAAGTTCCAGCACATAGTTGGGGCAAAAAATCTGAGAATAGATGTGTTGATAAGGGTAAGAAGAAGAATGTCACTTTATCCACATCACTCCTCCCCCAAGGTGGCCCAGCTTAATGCCAAGTGAGACCTTCCTCCTCGGACTGCGATTCCTCCCATGGGTAAAAGTGAGGGAATAATGAGTACCTGGCATCCTGAACCCACTTATTACTTGTCCCACCCTGAATACTGAGGTAATCAGCATGGCTGAGAGGTTAAGAGGGCCTGGGAACAGGAAAGACAGGCAGGAATCCAGAGCAGGCAGGACTTAGTCCTCAACAAATGACTATGGAGCCTACAAACCACTTCACGGACTTCATAAGAAAGTCCACCCATGAGCTGCTTGGGACACCTCACCTAGAGATCCCCACCAATTGGTCCATGGGCACCCTCGATGCTCCATACAACTCACTCCCTATTTCTGCAGCCACCATCCCACATGCATCCCCATGGATGGCAAGTGTGAGCCTCTTCAGATGGCTCTTGAGTATGTGCAGACAGCTGGCCTGAGCAGGACTGGGAGAAGGCATACAAAGTGCACATTTCAGACAGTACCCAAGGAAAAATAAATGAGAGGTTCACAGAACTTGGCCTGGCTTATTGGGATCAAGAGAAGGCATACAATATTAAAAATTTTCCCTTCCCACAAGAGGAAACAAGATGTGTGGAACAGATGCATGCATAGACTAGGTCTGAGAGAGCCTCAGGATATATCAATAATAAACAGATATGAACCCAATGTCAAAAAAACCTAAGAATACTAAGCAACTATTAACAGAATAGAAGTGATAAATACACAGTAAGACAATAATGCTAGGAATTTTAATATCCTACTTTTAACAATGGACAGATCATCTTCACAAAAATCAATAAGAAAACACTGAAATTGAACTATGCTTTAAACCAAATGTACTTGACATATGGAACACTCCATCCAAGAGTAGCAGAATATACATTCTTCTCAAGCATACATAAATAGGATAGACCATATATTATGTGACAAAACAAGTCTAAACAAATTAAAAATGATGTAAATTATATCAAGTATATTTTCTGAAACCACGGTGGTTTGAAACCAGAAATCAGTAACCAGAGAAAACCCGGAAAATTCAAAAATATGTGGAAATTAAAAACACACTCCATAGCAACCAATGCCTTAAACAAGAAATCAAAATGGAAATCTAAAAATACTTTGAGATAAACAAAAATGGAAACAGAATGTACTAAAACTTACAGGGTGTGGCAAAACCAGTTCAATAGGATGTTTACAGTAATAATCCCTACAGAAAAAAGAAGGCTCTCAAACAATTTAACTTTGCACCTCAAGCAACTAGACAAAGAAAAACAAACCAAGCCCAAAGTTATCAGAAGGAAGGAAATAACAAAGATCAGAGCAGAAATAAATAGACAGTAGACAACAACAGAAAAATTTACTAAAACAAAGTTTTTTTAAAGATAAATAAAATTGACAAACATCTAACTAGACTAAGGGAAAAAAAGGATATAAAGTTCAAGTAAATAAAATCAGAAATAGAAGACATTTTAACTGATAACACAGAAATACAAAAAAAGAGTGTCATGAAGAATTATATGCCAACAAATTGGATAACATAGAATAAACGAATAAATTCCTAGACACATATAATCTACCAACACTGAATCATGAAGAAATAAAAAATCTAAACAGGCCCTTAGGGTAAGGAGGCTGAATCAGTAGTCTGAAACCTTCCAATAAAGAATAGCCCAGGATCAGACTGCTTCACTGGTGCATTCTACCAGACATTTCTAGAAGAATTCATAAACATTTTCCTGAACTCTTCCAAAATTTGAAGAGCATAAAACACTTCCAATCTTATTTTGTAAGACCAGCACTATCCTGGCACCAAATCTAGGTAAGGACACTATGAAAAAGAAAATTATAGGCAAATATCCCTGATAAACATAGAAGCAAAAAATCCTCAACAAAATACTGGCAAACAGAATCATACAGCACATTAATGGATTATACATCATCATCAAGTGGGATTTAATCTCTGCAATATAAGGATTATTTAACATATGGAAATAAAAATATACACCACATTAACAGAATAAAGAATAAAAATCGGCCGGGCATGGTGGCTCACTCCTGTAATCCCAGCACTTTGGGAGGTCGAGACGGGTGGATCACGAGGTCAGGAGATCGAGACCATCCTGGCTAACACGGTGAAACTTTGTCTCTACTAAAAACACACAAAAAAATTAGCCCGGTGTGGTGGCGGGCGTCTGTAGTCCCAGCTACTGGGGAGGCTGAGGCAGGAGAATGGCGTGAACCCTGGAGGCGGAGCTTTCAGTGAGCCGAGATTGCGCCACTGCACCCCAGCCTGGGCGACTGAGCGATACTCTGTCTCAAAAACAAACAAACGAACAAAAGAATAAAAATCATATAATTGTCTCAGTAGATGTAAGAAAAGCATTTAACAATATTCAAACTCGTTTGATGACAAAAACTGTCAACAATTTAGGTAAAGAAGGAATGTGCTTCAAAATAATGAAGGCCGTATATGACAAACTAACAGCTAATATCATAATGGTGAAAGCTGAAAGCTTTTCCTTTAAGATTAGGGAAGACAAGGGTGCCTACTTTAACAATTTCTATTAAACATAGTGCTGGATATCCTAGCCAGAGGAATTAGGCAAGAAAGAAAAGAGATATCCACGTTAGAAAGAAAAAAATTAAAATTATCTCTTTTTGCATAGGACATGATCTTATAGGTAGAAAACCCCTTAGAATCCACCAAAAACTTTTAGAACAATAAATTAATTCATTAAAGTTGCATTAGAAAAAATCAACACATAAAAATCAATTGCTGTATTTGGTTTTCTGTTCCTCTGATAGTTTGCTAAGGATAATTCTTGGTGTTTACTAACAATGTTATTACTACTTGGTATTTGTTAATGAAAGAAACTCTTGAGAAGTTTCTGTGCTTGAAATATTATCCAACACTTTGTCACATAAACTAAAATTGGCACCCTGCTACTCATGGGATTATTTGGTAGACGTGCAAAGCCTTGCTTGAGGTTATGTTGGTATGCTATACTGACGTGGAAGAAGATCAATCTTTTGCAATAAATGTTTTTTTTATAATTTGTGTTTATTATATGGTTCACTAAATCATACTTCTTTGACTGCTGTACTCTTTATTTCAGAATAAACAAGTTAAAGATAATGTAATTGAAAATGTATTCCAGGAAATAAAAAAAGAACTTAGTTGCTTTTCTATACTGTAACAATGAACTGTCTGTAAAAGATGTCAGGAAAATGTTCCCATTCCAATAAGATAATAAAAATATACAGAAATAAATGTAACCAAGGAGTAAAAATGTTTACACTGAAAACTATAAACTTTGATGAAAGACATTGAAGAAGATGCAAATAAATGAAAAATTCAATCCTTATCAAATGCTATCAAAACATTATGATGCTGGCATAAAAACAGACACATAGATGAATGGAACAAAACAGCCCAAAAGCAACTATGACATTATGTTCAAAGAACCAAAGGAAACCATGCTTAAAGAATTAAAGGAAGATGGCGAGGATGATGCTTCATCAACTAGAAAATATCAATACAGAGATAAAATTATTAAAAGAATCAAACGGACTTTGTGGAGTCAAAATTAAAATAAGCACCAGAGAACCTCAAAAGTATTATTTTGGTATTTTCTGTAATTATATTTTAAATTAACTTATTAAAATGTTTATTTATTTTCAAAATTATTTCATCCTTTATTTTAGATTCACGGTATACATAAACAGGTTTTTTACATGGGCCATATTGCATTTACATGGGTTTAGGTTACAAATGATCCTATCATCCAAGTAGTGAGCACAATATCCAATAGTTAGTTTTTCAGCTTTTGTCTCCTTCACTCCCTCCCACACCCCTCCAGCAGTATCTATTGTTTCCATCTTTGTGTTCATGAGTACTCAATATTTAGCTCCCACTTATAAGTGAGAGCATGTGGCATTTGGTTTTCTCTACCTGCATTAATTTGCTTAGGATCATGACCTCCAGCTGCATCCATGTTGCTGCAAAGAATATAATTTTGCTCTCTTTTATGGCTATATAGTATTCCATGGTGTATATGTACCACATTTTCTATATCCAATCCATGGTGATGGGCACCTAGGTTGATACTATCTCTTTGCTACGGTGAACAGTGCTGCAATGAATATGTGAGTGCATGTGTTGTTTTGATAGAGTGAGTTTTTTTTGATATATACATAGTAATGGGATTTCTGGATTGAATGGTAATTCTGTCTTAAGTTATTTGAGAAATCTCCAAACTATTTTCTATAAGTGGTTGAACTACTTTATATTCCCACTAACAGTGTATCAACACGTCCTTTTCTCTGCACCCTTGCCATTGTCTATTATTTTTTTTTACCTTTTAATAATAGCCATTCTGACTGGTGTGAGAGGATATCTCATTGTGGTTTTCATTTGTGTCTCTCTGATAATTAGTGATGTTGAGCATTTTTTGATGTTTGTTGGCCACTTGTATGTCTTATTTTGAAAAATGTCTGTTCATGTCTTTTATCCACTTTTTAATGGGGTCATTTGTTTTTTCTTGTTGAATTGTTTAACTTCCTTATAGATTCTGGATATGTGACCTTTTAGGATGCATAATTTGCAAATGTCTTCTCCCATTCTACAGGTTATCTTTTTATTCTGTTGGTAGTTTCTCTTGCTGTTCAAGATCTCTTTAGTTTAATTGGGTTCCACCTGTAAATTTTTGGTTTTGTAGCAATCGTTTTTGAGGACTTAGTCATAAATTATTTGCCAAGGCTGATGTCCAGAATGGTGTTTACTAGGGTTTCTTCTAAGACTTTTATAGTTTGAGGTCTTACATGTAAATATTTAATCCATCTTGAGTTGATGTTTGTGTATGGTGAAAAGTAGGGGTCCAGTTTCATTCTTCTGCATATGACTAGCCAGCTATTCCAGCACCATTTATTGAATAGAGTTTCCTTTCCTCATTGCTTATTTTTGTCAACTTTGTCAAAGATCAGATGGCTATAGATGTGCAGCTTTATTTCTGGGTTCTATATTCTGTTCCCCTGGTCTGTATGTCTGGTTTTTTACCAATACTATACTGTTTTGGTTATTGTAGCCTTATAGCACAGTTTGAAGTTAGGTAATGTGATACCTCCAGCTTTGTTCTTTCTGCTTAGGATTGCTTTGGCTATTAGGGCTCTCTCTTTTTCTTAACTTCCATTTCAATTTTAGAGTCGTTTTTTCTAATTCTGTGAAAAATGATGTTGGTAGTTTGATAGAAATAGCATTGAATCTGTAGATTGCTTCGGGCAGTATAGCCATTTTAACAATATTGATTCTTCCAATTTATGAGCATGGAATATTTTTTCATTTGTGTCATCTATGATGTCTTTCATCAGTATTTTGTAGTTCTCTTTATGGAAATCTTTTACCTCCTTGGTTAGATGTATTCCTAGGTACTTTTTTGTAGCTATTTTAGCGTTATTGGTGTATGTAAATGCTACTAACTTTTGTATATTGATTTTGTATCCTGAAACTTTACTGAAGTCCTTTATCAATTCCAGCAGCCTTTTGGCAGTCGAAGGTTTTCTAGGTATAGAATTATATCATCTATAAAAGAGAACTAGTTTGATCTCTTATTTTCCTATTTGGATGCTTTTTATTTCTTTGTCTTGTCTGATTGCTCTGGCTAGGACTTCCAGTGCTATGTTGAACAGGAGTGATGAGAATGGGCACCCTTTCAACAGCAAATTTGAACTGGCAGAAGAAAGATCCGACAAACTTGAAGACAGGTTAATAAAGATTATGCAATCTGAAGAACAGAGAGAAAAGAAGAAGAGAAATACAAAGAGATTCAGAGGTATATAGAACACTATTAAGTGTATCAACATATATGTAATTAGAGTATCAGAAACAGAGGAGAGAGCAATAGGGATAGAAAAAATACTTGAAAATATAATGAAAAAACTCCCTAAATTTGATGGTGAACGTTAGCTATCCAAGAAGCTCAACAATTTTCAAGTAGGGTAAACTTAGAGAGATATATACTCAGGCATATCTTTGTAAAAAATGTTGGAAGCCAAAATAAAGAGAAAATATTGAAACAAACAAGAGAAAAATGACCCATCGCATACAAGAGGATTTCAATAAGACTAATCACTGACTTCTCATCAGAAAGAATCATAGCCAGAAGGCAGTAGAATAACATGTTTAAGTACTGAAAGTAAAAACTGCTAATCTATAATCTTTTATTCAGAAGAACTCTTTCAAACATAAAGACAAAATAAGGACATTCCCAGATAAACAAAAGCTGAGAGAATTTGTCAGTAGTAGACCTACCTTAGGACGTATTAAAGTAAATTATTTAAGCAGAAAGCTAGTGACCCCAGACAGTAATTTGAATCATGCAAAAATACAAATAAAACTAGTAAAGATCATTATACAGGTAAATTAAAAAGACAGTATAATTGTATATATTTTCTCCTTTTTTCTCTTGTTTGAGAAAAGTTAATTGCTATGAGAATTATCTTCTTGCTGTAAACAACTAGAATAATTGACAAAGTTTATAAAACATGTGTTTTCAGACATTGGCTAACAGGAAATTTAAATCACGAACTAGAAGAGAGGAGATACAATGTAGGTGAGTTCTATTAGAATGAGAAATGCCCCCTCGTCCCCCTTGCAGGACATGGAATGGGAGTATGGTTCACTTCTTCAGTGCTCTGCTGCTCAGACCTCTAGGGGAGCATACAGACGGGCAGACTGTGGGGCTCCGACCCCATGGAAGTGTCTAGAGGTGAATGTTTACAGCTGAAGTCCCAGTGGGCATGTGCTACAAGGTGTTCTTTTAGTTTGCTGTCTATAGGCAGTTGTGTTAACCAGCTCCATTAGACCCCCTTCCTTATCACAAGGACAGAGGGATTTCTGTATTTCAGCATTTCTTGCCTTGGTGTACTGGAAGAATTGGATCACATGTGGGCTTGGAGAATGAGTGCAAGCTTTTATTGAGTAGCAGTAGCTCTCAGCAGACAGGGGAGCTAGAAGAGAGCCGGTTTTCCCCTGGAGTTGGGTCCCTGGTCAGCCCTGGCTCTCCTCCAGCTGCCCCATCAAACTCCACCTCATTCTGCTAGTCAATGACCCAACGGTCTGCAGGTTGGCATGCTTTTCCGCTGGCGTGCTCTTGACCAGCCCCACTTATGTATTCTACTGACAACGTGTTCCTCATGATGTCCAGCGCTTATATCTGCCTGCTATGGTCTCAAGGGTTTCTATAGGTGGGGCAGGCCAGAGTGGTCTTGGGAAATGTAACATTTGGGCGAGAAGGCAGCAGTGCCTGTCCTCATGTAGGTCCGTGGGGGTGGAGCCCTAGCCAGGGACCATGCCCTCCTCTGCCCAGCACTTCCCTTTCCCACTTCTGTATCACTTAAAGGGACCATGCTCTTCCCTTCCCAGCACTCCTGTATCACTATAATTGCATGAACTTACTTCCCACAGGAAGTAATCAGAGTTTGGGGAAGCAAGACAGACACAATTTGTGAGCAGAGTACCAAAAAAAAAAGAAAGCTGCTCTCTAAGGGGGTTCTCAGCATCTGCAGAGGTATACTTTTGACTCATTATATTTATCTGTATGTGGTAGGATGAAACTCTCCAAGCCTTGAGTGAGGGAAACACACCAGAGAGGAGTAGGTAGTATAGTTTTCTGAGTTTACACTGGGAATAGTTTGTGTTCTCACCAGCAAGAGTAGAGAGACCTCATAATAAGCAAGTCATTAGGTATAGTGTTCAAAAAGGCAGCACTTTAGTAATAATACTGTATTACTCCCAGAAGTAAAAACTGTTCTGGGCTCACTGCAACAAAGCTTAACATAGAAGTCTTGAAATTATCTAATTGATTCTCAGGGAATGTAATTCTTACCAGAAAAAAATCTAATGCATAAAAAGGAAAAAAGATCCCTGACAAAATCCAGTGTTCAACAAAGTAAAATTCACAACATCTAGCACCCAGGTAAAAATTACCAGGTACATAAAAAAAGCAAGAAAATATGACCTATAAGCAGAAGAAAAAAAAATCAGCCAATAGACTAGAAACAGAAATGACAGAATTGATAGAATTAGTAGACAAGGCTCTTAAAAGAACTGATGTAAGGCATATAAATACACTCAAAGATTTAAAGAAAAACTTAAAATTATAAGTATAGAATTACAAGATATTAAAATTCAAAATAGTAGTTTTAGAGATTAAAATAGAGTATTTAACATAAAATTACACTGAATAGTATTAAAATCATATTTGAAATTACAGAAAGAAAGATTAGTAAACTTGAAGATGTAACAATAGGAATTATCCAAAATGAAGTATATAGAGAAAAAAGACTGAAAATTACTGAACAGAGTCTCAAAAACTCAGGGTAACTGAAATAAGACAGGCACCAAAGCTGACATAATATGTACATACTGATTCCATTTATATGAAGTTCTAAACAAAGCAAGCCTATAGTTCCAGAAAGCCTGACAGAGTGTGACAGCAGAGTTCCACTGGGGATTGCTTGGGTGATAAAGATGTTCTCAATCTTGATCGTGGTGAGTTTCGTCAAACTCTCTACTAAAAATGGAAATTTTATTGAATGTAAATTAAGTTTGATAGAATTTATTTAAATTATCAAAAATGTTTAGTAGACTTCCAAATGTTGGGGAAGAAGCAACAATAGATCTTATGACAAAAATAAATAGTTTAGGAGAACTTTGAAGTTTCATGTTTTTTAAACAGAATTGTGTTACATTCTAAACTTGAAAAGACAACTTCTCTCTCTAGCATAAAATAATAGTTAAAACAGTTTAGTTTAAAGTATCAATTTATTAATAAAATTACTAATGTATTAATAATACCTTTAATACTTATATATATATTAATTGTAATTTCTATTATTAATTTACTATTAAATGGATTAATTTAAGTGTTTTAATATTTTTTTTTTTTTTTTTTTTTTTTTTTTTTTTTGGACAGAGCTTTCTCTGTCGGGCCAGGCTGGAGGCTGTGACCTGATCTCAGCTCACTGCAAGCTCCGCCTTCCCGGGTTCAGCGCCATTCTCCTGCCTCACCTCCCGAGTAGCTGGGACTACAGGCCCCTTGCCACCTCGCCGGCTAGTATTTTTGTACTTATATTTAGTAGAGACGGGTTTCATCTGTTAGCCAGGGATGGTCTCGATTCCCTCACTCGTTGAATCCGCCGGTCTCGGCTCCCAAAGTGCTGCGGATTACAGGCTTGAGCCACCGCGCCCGGCAAGTATATATTTTAAAGCCACTAAAATATAGTTAAAAACATAAACTTAATAATAATTACATATTTAAATATTTATTAACTTTTATTTAATAATTATAATATATTAGCAAATAATATTTTAATTACTCTTTTATTTTTTAAATAATCTGTTAAATTAAGGCGATCTTACTTTTATTTATTTATTTATTTATTTATTTATTTAGAGACGGAGTCTCGCTCTGTCGCGCAGGCTGGAGTGCAGTGGCTCAGTCTCGGCTCATCGCAAGCTCTGCCTCCCTGTGTTCACGCCATTCTTCTGCCTCAGTCTCCCGAGTAGCTGGGACTACAGGCGCCCGCCATCATGCCGGGCTAATTTTTGTATTTTTAGTAGAGATGGGATTTCACCGTGTTAGCCAGGATGGTCTCCATCTCCTGACCTCATAATTCACCTGCCTGGGCCTCCCAAAGTGCTGGGATTACAGGTGTGAGCCACCACGCCCAGCCAGGAGATCTTACTTTTAATTCTAGAGTCATTTAGTCAGCAATTCTTTTGATTTCCCTTAGGAAAGGGCTTGGCAACATGAATCAGAAACTACACAGATCCATCTTAGATGTGCTTTTAATATCAATTTTAACACAAAATTCACAAGAAGTATTAATCCGTCCTGATTCCTGTCTGTCTTGTATACCTAAATTGATGTTGGCAAACAAGGGTAATAACAGCTGGAAAAACCTGGCCAAACCTTAGCTTTATGCCATTAATAGCTTCTCATTGTCCATAGGGTAAAGCTCAAATTTCCCTAAACGTCCTACATGGCGTGAATGAACTAACTTCCTGTTGCCTGTTCAGCTACACTTTTCCCCTTTCCTTTCTTCACACTATTCTCAGTTTTTGCCAGGCCATAGCACTCTATCTGCACCATTGTCTAGAGTGTTTCCACAACTTTGCTGCAATAATTATTATTCATGCTTCAGGCATTAGTTTAATGTGATTTTTTTCTTGATGACCTTTCTTGATCTCTTTATTAAATTATGTTTCTTGTGTGTGTACTCCCACCATAACACCCAGACATAAGTTTTTCTCTGTACTCCCACCATAATGTCGTTTTATTGACATATATAACATTCAGTTCTCATTATTTGCCATAGTTATGCCCCGAACACTGAACTATCAAACAATGTATATTACTCCAAGGGGAAAAAGGCTGCCTCACTAACAGATGCCAGAGATGAGATTCAAGTTCACTACCACTGATTCCCAAGCCAGAGAGCTTCCTGAACTGCCCTACACTGCACTCTTTACTTTCTCCATACTCTGGTCATCTCTGGTAAACAAAAAGGCACAAATAAGAAAGCACAGCATTTTCTTGTTCAACTTCAGCTGGCAGCTTGTGCATTTGGTGACTCCAGCTTTTGGCAGCTTTTGGTCTGTCTAGCAATGACCTTGAAAGCAGCAGGTATTGATTTGAGAGCTACAAATACATTTTAGCAAGTAGATGAATTCATATAGGACCTGAGTAAAGAAGATCAACTATATGTTAAACTATTTATTTAATGTCTGTCTTGTTCATTGGTAATTTTCTCTAGGACAGGTACCATGTTTATCTTGTTTACCATTACTCTTATTTATATGCCTAACAAATGAGGCTGGCTCACATCAGGTCTTCAGTAATGATAGATTGAGTAAATTAATTAATTAATACATTAGAAGTCCTTCTAGGCCTAGATCAAGTAGGTTCTGAAAATAGCTTTCCCCTAGTTTTGGTGGCACCTCAGGAATAAATTTCACCTGTTTAGGTATCTACTAATAGTTGAGCTACTATCTAACTTTCTCTCTCTGTCGTGATCCATGTTTACTCACAGGTCAAGGATCCAAGCTAGAGAACTCATCCATGCCAATATTTTCTTCCAAAGCTGAGGCTTTTTTCTGTCATACCTTTCTCCCCCATTATTTGTGACCCAGCTTCATGCCCATACTAGTAAAAGTTTGCATGCATGAAATCAGAAAGTGACTCAGATTAACATAAACAGAAAAAGAATTTGTTAGAAGGTGTCAGATCACAAAAATTATGAGAAGGATGAAGAAAGAAGCTTGAATTATAACCAAAAGACTCAAGGCAAAGGTAAAAATCCTTTTGCGGGGACTTTCTGCTTAGGATACGGCTGCTAGTGATATCACTCTGCACCACTAACTACTCATCACTCTGCATGCTATTTGAATCTTCACTCCATCACACCTGCTTCAAAGAATTTCTCTCTCACTTTGCACCTTGGTGTCTCTGAGTTGTGATTCCTATGCCCAAGCTCTGACTGCCAAAGAGTAGGAAGAGGAAATACTTTCTCCCATTTGGCTTCTGTAGTGAAATGAAAGGTGACCCTTACAGAAAGGGAGCTCAGTTATGGGCAACAGAAACAACAAATGTCAAATACATAAGCTAACTCTGGAATCTCTCTGCTATCATGTGAATATTTGTGACACTCCCCCATCTTCAAATTCACATATTGAAACCTAATCACCAGTGTGATAGTATTAGAAAATGAGACATCCGGAGCTGGTCAGGTCATGAAGTGGAGCCCTTGTGAATGGAATTAGTATCTTTATAAAAGAGGCTCCAGAGAGCTGCCTTGTCCTTTCTGCCATGTGAAAACGCAACAAGAAGCTGCCATCTGGGAACAAGAAAGAGCACTCACCAGACTCCAAATCTGTTGTCGCCTTGGCATCAAACTTCCCAGCCCCCAGAACTGTGAGAAATAAGCTTCTGTTATTTATAAGTTACCTGGTTTACGGTATCTTGTTATAGCAGGTCCGATGGACTAAGACACCCTCCCCCCCTAGAAATCTTGATGCTGAATCTCAAAGGAAACATCCTACAGTTCTAGACTATCATTGAGTTTGTACCAGGCCTCTTACATAGCTCCCTACCCCAGGTCCTCTTTCCTCCTCTCCCCATCTAAGATTGGGAAAACTTGGAATGTTGATTTTGACAAAATTAAATCAGATTTTAGGTTATTTGGTTGGAGTAGCAGGTACTTTCATCAGGAAGCTAGTCCTAGTCTAACTAAACATATAAAAGATCAATTTGTAGTATCCTGGCAAGGTCATTGTTTTTCCACCTCCTATTCCTTGTCCTTTATCCAGGAGAAAACAGGTGTGGGGTGCAGAAAACTGAGAGAGAAAAGATAGATATCTTCTCCTCTGTCCTAGAGTATTTCATACTTTTCCAATATTGTCAGAATAATTTAACCTTTTTAAAAAATTTTAATTCTTCTATTGCATGTCTTTGATGGCTTTAAAACCTTTTACAATTAAGCTGTAAATAAACATACATAATATAAAGCAATTAACTTTTATTAGTATAATTAAAATCCAAAATAAAAGTCTTTCAATACCTAAATTTTGCTTACATTTTAAACAACTGATCTTGATTGCAATTTTGTTGTGGATACACAGTAAACAGTAAATGTTTGATGTTTGATGAAATTAGTTGAAAGAGGAAGATAAAAATGAGTAAAATTATATATGTAAATAAATGAACGGAGAAAAAACTTGTTATTTAAAGGGATATTTTAGTGTGTCACATTTGATAGGTTTTGAAGGGAAGATGAGGGTTAAATAAAAATAGAGAGAGAGTGGTGGCTTAACAGCAAATGCAGGCATTTACGTCCAGCATAAACCTGCAGAGGTGGGGGAGCAGCTTAATGCCAGAGACCACCGCTGCTTACAGCCCGGGGTATTTATAATTTTGGCGGGGAGGGGCCTGGGCTGTATGGCCTGCTGCCTGGCAGGATATTGGTAAGATGTTCCTATGATTAGATGGTTCAGCCCTTTTTTCAGTGGGATGTGATAGGATATTCCTTGTACCTTTGCCCAGCAAAATTTGATAGGGATGTTCCTTCAAGTGGGCCTTTGCTCTGCAGAGTATGATAAAGATGTTCATGTGTGGCTAGGCACAGTTGCTCACACATGTAATCCCAGGACTTTGGGAGGCCAAGGCGGGTGGATCATGAGGTCAGGAGTTCGAGACCAGCCTGACCAACATGGTGGAACCCCATCTCTGCTGAAAATCAAAAATTAGCTGGGCGTGGTGGCATGTACCTGTAATCCCAGCTACTCAGGAGGCTGAGGCAGGAGAATGTCTTGAACCCGGGAGGTGGAGGTTGCAGTGAGCCAAGATCATGCCACTGCACTCCAGTCTGGGTGACAGAGCGAGACTCTGACTCAAAAAAAAAGAAAAAAAAACGAAAGATGTTCCTGTGCCTTGTGGTCAGGTGGTTAGGCAGGCTATTTCTCAGGCTCAAACCCCTGTGGCATTTTCCACCTTGACCAAGGCCTGCAAAATGACAGGGGGTTTAAAAAATGGTGCAGTTCGGACTAACAGCATCGACCGAAGGAAAACATGATAGGCCCTTTCCAAGTGCACATTTTCTTACCCAGCAAAGAAAGATAATGTCCCTGAATGAAGGAATGGGACAGACACATTAAGAGCACTTTCTATAATCCCAGCACTTTGGGAGGCCGAGACGGGCGGATCACGAGGTCAGGAGATCGAGACCATCCTGGCTAACACGGTGAAACCCCGTCTCTACTA